>NC_141991.1:9485399-9749922 GCF_049901715.1 Pseudonaja textilis
TTGTTTTTCTCCACAAGTCTATTGAATATTAAGCCAATATTGATCCAAACCAGCAGCAAACAATTGTCACTCATCAAAATTTGATTTTAATGACGGTTGGTTAGATAAGATGGAAATAATTCCTGCCGGGGTTAAGTATCACAAATCCACCATAATGTGTATTTGTACCAATTTTCCTTGGCCCAGGAACCATTGCAAAATAATTCAGTCATTCAAACAAAACCATCATAAATGGAATAGGATTTTTGATAAGTGACCCAGAAAAGCCATTCTAAAGATAAATGGTCTATTCCAGTGGTGGGATTAAAAAAAAAATTACTACCAGTTCTGTGGGCATGGCTTGGTAGGTGTGGCACGGCTTGGTGGGTATGGCTTGATGGGGAAGGATATTGAAAAATTTCCATTCCCACCCCATTCCTGGGGGAAGATTACTGCAAAATCCCATTTCCTCCCTATCCCACTAACCTGCTTTCCAGCTCCGTTCTCCTGTGCAGGGCAACAAAAAACCCAGCCAATCAGCTGGGATTCAGGAGGCAGAGAATAGATGGGGACAGGCCAATCAGAGATGGTATTTGCCAGTTCTCTAAATTACTCTATATTTCTGCTCCTGGTTCTCCAGAACTGGTCAGAATCTGCTGAATACCACCTCTGATCTATTCCTATAAGAATTGGGAAGTGAGTGGCTTAGAAATCTATGGAAACAAAAGGCATGGATTCAGGATTGGAAGAGAGAGGAAAATAATGTGGACTTCTTTCATGTTTTCTTTCTGCCCCATTTGGGGATTTGAGTCTCTTCTACAAAATAAGATAAAGGGGAGAAATCATGGAAATCAAAAAGATTCATGAAAATGGACAGGTCTTGTGACATAGGAGCAAATGAAATTAGAAGAAATGAAAGAAATGTTGGAACTCCAGATGGAGAGAATTCATACGTTCATCACACTGTATGACTTACAAGTCAGACTGGTTATTAGGAGCCTTGTTGAAAAGCAATATTGTATGTGATATTTCTGTTCCAGTGTTGATGATACTAATGATATGGTCCCCTGGTCTGTAATAGCTCCATGGTTTTTTTTCATCCTGAAGTTCCAAATTCAGTGGGCACTTGATTCTAAGGTTCCCAGAGATTGGAAGAGACACTAGCAGCCTCAGGAATACAAGGAGGAAATCCATAATACATAGAGATGAATCAATCCCTTTGCTTTTTCTGAATAAGAACAAGAAACATTAGAAGAATCTAAATGATTCTCAGGAGATGAAAATGCCGGTGGCTTTCCTGAATGGGACAGAGACAAACCAAGCTTCATCTGGAAAGGAGAGAAAGTACATTCAAGAGCACAGCTCCTACCAGTCCCAAAACATGTTGCAAAGAGAGGGTTATTGTAGCATTTAACCTTTTCTGACACAAGATCCCTTCCGTATTGCTTCAGTCTGGTGTTTACATCGAAACAATCACTGGATTAGTAGCAGAAGATAGCTCAAAGACCAGGTTGATGAAACTTCTCTTCTGGGAATCCTGAACTTCTTCAAGGGGCTCCATTTGCAGAGGAGTAACTTGAAAAAAAAATAATAAAGAAAAATCACAGATATCCCCTGGGGGCACTGTTCTGCAGTGACTGTGTTCCTTCTTGTCAGAACATGTCCAGAAAGTGAAGCTGAAGTAGATAATTCAATATCTTTGTTTTTCAGCATGGTCTCTTGTCTCCAGAGACTGTGGGGGAAGATACCACAGAGTTTGATGCCACTCTTGGTTGATGGAACTCTAGTGCTGACTGTCTTGTAATGCCAAGGGATCAATCAGTACCTTTGAAACATGTCTAAAGTTAAGAGTAGGGTCCCTGCTTCTGAAGTAAGATGTGGGAAAATGTTTCTTTTAACTGTATGAAATGTGAAAATTTGGGATTCCAGTTCTAAGGCAGTGATTGACAGGCAGAAATATGATTCTAGCAGATGATTGGGTTGGACATATAATTGGGAAGATTGAAAGAGAGAAAAGAAACTGAGGCGAGGGATATGGCAAGGGACAAAGAGTGGGGTAGTAGGGAACAGTTGATTCTTGAAAGATCAAGCCAGGCTAATGGACTCCATAATAGTCAGCTTAACAGAAAATTAACAATGGAAAAGTATGTGTGAAGAGTTTTGGGAGATAATTGACTGGAATCTGAAGGAGAGGGTGAAGCTGGCAAAGGTGGAAACTGAGTTACAGATTACAGATTAACAGATTTGGAAGGGATCTTGTAGATCATTTGGTCCAACCCCCCCCCACCCCACCCAAGAAGGAGACCCCATTTCTGACAAATGGCAGTCCAATCTCTTTTTGAAAATCTCAAGTGATGAAGCACCCACAACTTCTGAAGGCCACTTCTGTTCCATAAGTTGATTGTTCTCATTGTCAGAAAAATGCCAGGTTGAATCTCTCCTTGTTCAGTTATCATCCATTACTCCTTGTCTGGCCTTCAGATGCTTTGGAAAGTAGTTTGACACCACCACCCCTCAAATATTGGAACACTGCTATCAGGCTTCCTTAAAAGGGAAATGTCCCCTCCTCCAGTGATGTATTAATCACTGCCTGGACTACCTGCTACTCACCATCCTGGAGGCTTTCACCACCCAGGAGGGACAAGGATCTAACTGACAGGTGGTGGTGCTGACAGCATCAAGGGTCCTGTCCACTTTACCAGGGCCAACAGGATCAAATTATTCCCAGATAACAGGACAAGATCTCTCCCCAGGCATCTTGCATGGACTATCACCATCCATGGGATCTAACAGGGAATGGACCTGAGCAACTTTGTCCATCAAGTGCTGAATAAGCTTCTCTGCCCAGCCTTGTAAAAGATCTCCTGAGCCTCCCCTAACCCAGGAAGGAACAGGCAACCTGAAACAAGGCTGGTAGGTGGCATGCTGAAAAAATAATAAGAGCAGAGAAATACTGCTATTTCACTGCTCTTAGTGCCATGATAGTGGCTCTAAGTTGGGTCTAGTCAAAGTCATCCCTTGTCTTCCTCCAGCTGAACCATAGGGAGGGTCAGGAATGATGAGTCAAGAAAGGCTGCATAGACATGACCCTATCCAAAGTCATGGCCGCTTTTAAATTCCAGGCCACCACCGCAGTTTCCTCAGGACTTTGCAGCAAGATCCCCCAGTTCCATTGGGAAGCCATTAGGCTCTATCAGTTGTTAGGGGACTGGACCATCAAAATGGGTTGGACCTCCCTGTGGAGGGAGCAGCTTAACAGAGCCTCAAGGATACCAAGATGTGATCTGACCATGACAAGTTAAATAATCTTAAATCCCCCAAGACTACTCTCCCAACTAGAGTAATATTTATCCCATAATAATCTGGGATAGGCCCATGGCCACCATGATGGCCATGAACACCTGGGCTGCTTCCAAGGACACACCCAAAGATGACAGATTGAAGTCCTTCAGAACCATAAGTATGGGGAACTCCACCTGCCAGCCCCAAGATGGCCTCCAGGAGCTCAGGCAGGGAGCTTGCTGCACACCAGAGAGGCTGGTATACTAGCAACAATCCCATCTGACCCCATGATCCCAACATCAGAAACAGGGTCTCACACAACCAGAAACCTGTGGAGAAAGTTTCCATTGATGAACTTCACAGCAGAATGTCTTCTTTGAATCCAAAAGACAACCATATAGAATAAAAGCACTAGTACAACTGAAATGTATTAGATGGAGTAAATAATGATACTCTTGTATATCCAGGAGAGCATCCCACCACTACTGGAAAGTGCATCCTTTTTACTATCTAAAAGGTCAACCAGGATCTCTAGCTCCTTTTTATTTTATTTCTTCATTTTATCAAATTTCATTCTGAATTGCTTTTATTGAATTTTGGTGGCAAATTGTTGCTGGAACTTCGCATTTTGATGTGGCCCAAGGGCTAATCAATAAAGACTTATTATGTATGTATGTATGTATGTATGTATGTATGTATGTATGTATGTATGTATTTATGTATTTATTTGTCAAGCATGTATTAGATAACAGATATAAGTATAAACATGATTATTAATACATAAAATGGATAAGAATAAAAGGGAGCATTAGGACAGGGACTGTAGGAACATGGGTGAGCTTCTGCATGCCCCTTAAAGATCTCTTAGGAATGGAGTGAGGTCAACAATAGACAGTCTAAGGCTAAAGTTTTTGGAGTTTGGGGGAAAAAACCAGAGTCAGGTAGTGGGTTCAAGGCATTGACCATTCTGTTGCTACAGTTGTATTTCCTGCAAGTGAGTTTGGTGAGGTTTACCTTGAGTTTGTATCTATTATGTGCTCGTGTATTGTTGTGGTTGAAGTTGAAATAGTCATTGATGGGTAGTGTTATGATATGTACAGAATAACCTTTGAGTAACAAGGATATACACATGGAAACATTTATGAGAGTAGTTATGAATAATTATTCAGCCACATAGAGATACACTAAATTGAGTTAAAGTTTACTTTAAGGAATGGCACAGCCCAATAAACAGTCCAGGTCATATACATTTTACAGTCCAAAGAATATCCAATTACAAAGTCTTCTGACCAGTTGCCTTTGTCATTTACAATAAACAAAAATATCAAAGTATAAGCACTGAATAAATACAACAGAAAACCTTAGATAGCAACAGAATGTCAGAGAGACAGAATGTCAGAGAGAGCAAGCTATGATCTCTAGCTCCCTCTTATGGTAATTTGCAATATAATCAACCAATCAGAATATAGTATAAATCAATACAGTGATTTTGTCTTAAAGTTACAAACATACATTGTTGGTTTATATATTGCCAACCCATCTAATTGGTGGACAGATTCCTAACAGGTAGGGCATTGCAATGGATAATTTTGTATACTACGCTTAAGTCAGACCGAAGTCAGCATTGCTTCTAGCAATGCTGTGTTGTAATCATCTCTCTTATATGCTAGTCTCCCCAGCTGCAACCAGTGAGGAGAATCATGGCCACTTCCTCTCTCATAAGCCAAGCTGTTTCCTTCTCCATTCCTCCCTGCATGTCCTAGGATGCAGAGGGGATGAGCCTGGTTCGTCCTCTGACTGCCCAGCCAGCTCTGCCCTTCCCCAATCTCCTCCACAACCGCCAGAGCCACACCTCCACTCCCTGTCAGCTGTTCCTCCTCTCCCTCAGAGTCTGACTCTACCAAGGGCATGACATTATCCTTGAAGGGATTGAGAGAGACATCTCCCAGATTGGGACCACATTGGCTATCTACAAAATCTGACAAACATGTTCACAATGTCCTGCAACCTCTTTCTCATGCGGTAGCGATAAATAGGAAGAGGTTCGATGACTGACAGAATGACCAGATACACACTCCCTATGCCCAACTTTCTATCTGCAGGAGAAGTCACTTGCTTCTTCATAACAACCGCCATCTTTATAATGATTTTACTTTTCTTTGGTTTTCAATGAAACTAATCACATTAATGCACATTGTTAATGCCCATTTTTTCATTCTTTTTCACATCAGAACTGCCTTGAATGAACCAAAGCTAGTGTCATTCAAGTCTTTAACACCCTATATTTTTGAATAAAGCACTTCCTTTTTCTTATTGTAAGCATCAAATTTTAATGGATAGTTGGATAAAATAGCTAAATTTGAAAATAAATCTTATAAGTTTAGGATGTCATATTTTTGTGGATAGGATCTCTTAGTAAACCTCCATTTTAAGAAGATAAAAGAAAGTCTTCTGGAAAAGGATAGAGTCATCTCCTTGTTGAAGTGTCCACAAGAAGAATTTATAGATATATGACTTATCCTGACCTCTGACTGGGAGTTTATGCTGAATCCCTCCCTCACATCACATATGTGTGATCCGAAATCATCTAATTTTGTAAGAATTCTTTTCTATAAATCTCATGGGGCTGTATTTTAGCTCCTGTCTTCTTTATAGTTGGACAGTTGGGTTATCCTCTTTCTTGAATCCAATACTGCAAAGAACCCCAAGTGCAGTATGATGCAACTAAAATAATGAGATGTTTAGAGAGCCTCCACCAAATATGTTTCTCTTTTTTTGCATTTTAATTTTATTCAAAAGATTAAAATGCAGAAGAAAAAGAAATTAAAGAGGGAAAAAACAAAACTATACAAAACATTAAAAGTATGAATTAAAAATGCAAAGAAAATCCCTCTGGTTGAGCACTGACATGTCTATTGCAACAGGAATAGCTTCCCCCACCCCTTGCAAAACAGGTTCAAAACCTATAAGCATCACCATTCCAGATAAACTTCAACTCCAATCAATAACTCCGAGACAGACCTCTTCTTAAAGGCTCCTTTTATTAGAGTAGTAAACTGGCAAAACTTGGAAATCCTGAATCAGAAAGTTCTGGGTTTCCCTTCAATAAGTAAAACATTACAAATCCATCTCCTGCACCCTTCATTGCATCACATGCCCCAATTACCATCCATCCCAACTTGAGATGTCCCCTCAACCACTCCTCAGCCAGGGGCAGAAATAACATGACCTTGACTTAAAAGAAGAATGCTATTATGTCTAACCATATACGCTCCAAGAAATTCCCCACTCCCATTTTTCCAGGCTCAAGAATGTAGCAGTGTGGAAGCGTCCAGTACTAATGTGACTTCCAAAGCTGACAATAAGCTAGTACATCTATTTACAATCCAATTGACCTTTCACACATTACATATATGAAAGAAAAACTAGTTAACAGGTTAAAGAACAGCAAAGTTAGTATTCTTAATAATAAAACCCTTCCTTAGATTTTAATTGGGAACTTTCCTAACAAATTCCCCTCGTTTTCAACGTTCATAAGTCTCTGTTGTAAATATCTCTGCTATGTTTCTGTCATATTACAGGACTCTCGATGCACAAATGTCATATTTCAAAAACCTGAATGTAGTATCTCAGGCCACAAGTAGGCTAAGGGCAGATGACAGATAAGCTCCTTTGAGGGTTCAACAGAGCTCTGTGGACATCTCCAAATTTCACTGGATAAACACTGGGGACACTTCAAGCTGCCCTTTAATTTTTCGAGGCAAAATTGTTGGGCCACTCATGTATGGAGAACAACTTGGACCACTTTCTACGTATGGCCTGTTGGAATATTGCTGAGACTTGAAATTCCTCTGACAAATGTTTATATTTCTTCTGGTTGTAAGCTGCTCCTTTGTATTTAGGTCTGGCCTCAGAAGGATAATGCAGCACTTGGGGATAAAGATACAGCCCAGTAGCCCAGCATTGGAAGCCAAAATGGAGAAGACCTGAACAGCTACCATATATTTCCCTTTGGTGCTCAGATAGGTGGGCACAAAAGTCACCCAGACACTGCAGAAGACCAGCATGCTGAAGGTGATGAGTTTGGCTTCGTTGAAGGCACCAGGCAGATTCCTGGCCAGGAAAGCCACCATGAAGCAGATGGCAGCCAAGAAGCCCATGTAGCTGAGGGTGATGTAGAACATTATAACAGTCCCTTCGTTGCATTGCAGGGTTATCTCTCCAGGCTGGGAGTGGAAGTCAATGTCAGGGAATGGTGGAGAAACTCCCTGCCAGATGGAGCAGATGATAATTTGGACTGCAGAACAAAAAAGGATGATGGCATTGGCCAAGCTCTTCCCCAACCATCTCCTCACTCGATTGCCTGGTTTTGTGGCCATGAAAGCCAGCACCACTGTGATGCTTTTGGCCAAGAGAGCTGAAATGGCAACTGAGAAGATGATGCTGAACACTGTTTGTTGCAGAAGGCAAGTAGTTTTCCTTGGTTGACCAATAAAGAGAAAAGGGGATAAGAGACAAAATAGGTGGGAGACCAGGAGAATGTAAGAGAGGTCCCGATTGTTGGCTTTCACAATGGGAGTTTGTCGGTATTTAATGAATATAATTAAAAGAAGAGCTGTGGTTAGGAACAGAGATAGGGCCAAAGAGACCAGGATAAATCCCAGATGTTCTTCATAAGACAAGAAGGTTATTCTTTTGGGGATACATTGGACTCGGTTCTCATTTGGATATTTATCATCTGGACATTTGGTGCATTCTTCCATATCTGATAAAACCAAAAACAATATTTCGATAAGATTCTTCACTTTCACCTTTCAAGAAATATTTCTTGGGAAAACAGCTGATACAGGGACCAATATCATTTTCTTAAAAAACACATAGGTAAGATCTATGAACTATGGGGTGAAAATTTTTCCATGTAATGTGCAGAACCTTCACAGCAACCTAGATTATTAAACTAATTAATAAGTTAGTTAATCTTTCTAGGCAGACATCCTGAGTACTGCCACATGAAGCTTTTTAATATGCTGAACTCAGAGGATGTCTGTCTCAGAAAATCTAGTTGGCTGACAGAGAACAATTGTAGATAAGCTACAGGACCTTCTGCCTGCAAAACCCTTAATTGGAGAATGTGATTTATGACACATCCTGGGAGGAGGGGAGAAACAGACTGTAAATTACGGATGCCAGAGTTGGCTTCATACAGGTTAATGCTGGACATGTTGCTCCTAATAACTCTTTTGGTTTCTTTTGAAGCTTGGCTCGAGGGTCATGATTCAATTAGGGCAATTGCCGGAATCCTGACATTCATCCTGCTAATAGTCTGGAATGGCTACTTGGACCTGTGGTAATATAGGTGTAATGAGGTACACCCATATGCGTCCAGACCACTTCACTGTGGACCACTGATACCTTCCTAGTAATCTTTAAGAAAAGACTCATGTAGAATGCATTGCAATAATATTTTCAGGAGGTCGACTTGAGAAAGTTCCTCAATTTTCAAAGTCCCCTAATGTTCCTAGGAAAGTAAATATAGAAGGATCCATAAAAAAAATAAAAAGCAGAAGAAACGTTTTCACTGGCTGAGGTAAAACTTGCCCATTCTGCCACAATTTCCCATCTCTTCTCAGCCCTGCTCTCAAGATCTGTTTGATATTTTTCCCATAATTAAAAAAATTGGGCATTTTGATAATTGATAGGAGAACAGCTGAACTTCAGCACATCTTTTAACATGCACTGTCATCAAAGTGCTTTGGATTAGTTCATTTCTACAAGATTTCCAGTGTCACCCACCTTCCTGAGTGGAGATGGTCCCCTCTGGACAAGGAACGCAATCATAGCAGCAAACTGGCTCTCCTTCTCGAGCCCTCCTGACAAATCCAGGACGACAATTTTGCACACATTTGGACTGAGGCAGAGACTAAGCAGAAAAACAAGGAACACCAAAGAAAAGATGTTGGGACTCACTATCCACAGAAAATTGAGATAGACGAGTCAAATAGTCTTTGGGCTTCAGTGCAAAATACCACCCAACTGGATAGGCTCATATCACTTGCTGAAATTTTATAATTAAACGTATTTTAAAAGATTTATTAAATATTGTTGTATTGTATTTATTAAAATAGAAAAAAAAACTGTGATGAAAAAAGTAATTTCTTACCAGTTAGGTTCTAGAATAGTTATTTCTAGACTGACATACATTGCCAAGCTGCTCCACTTTGAAAACTTGATCAAAAATCACCTCCCAGTTATCCCAGTTAATATATAATTATCCCAGTTTAGATTACAAAGGAAAAATTCAATGCAAATTAATGCTGTCAACATTAAAAGTGACTTTCTTTGTGTATTTGTACATTTATTTGCTAAATTTATATGGCTGCCATGCTGATAAAAATTACTACTAAGTTTCTAGTATTGTAATGAGTTGAGATGCAGCTCAGGCAAAGTGTAAGTACCAAACTGGTTGTGACACCAGCTGAATCCTACCCCTGAGTCTAAGTGCTATTGCTATTACTATTGTTAAAAGTCTGTAGAGATTCTCAATCCTCCAAAAGGTACTCAAAGAAAAAAAAAGCAGATAAACCTCCAAGTGCTTCAATAACCCTCTAAAAGGATGAAGAAAAAAGGATGAATATAAACCCTTCCATTCCCCACTGTGTCTCATCAGATCTTAAGGAGCTTCTTGGATGAGAAGCGAAACATCTTCATCAGAAAAAAAACAAGAAAGTCCAGTTGCCTCCTGAAAAAGCACCTTTGGGACAACCATGACTTGGATGGACTGTACCTCTCTCCAGAACTGAAGGACATATTGGTCAATGCTACTGAAGTCTCCCAAGCCATTAAAAAAAAAATCTATAAGGATTGTACCCTCCACATTCAACTCTTAGTGAAGCTCATCCTCTTTGGTGACTCAACTTATCCCAAGTGGCCCATAAAGGCTTTGGCAAATAAAGAATAGTCTCCAATATTTTCACCACCTTGTTGAGCAACTTTAACCGTGAAAGGGCATCTTCCCTGATAGTAAGTCTCTGCCTTTCAAAACTCCCTAGTTGCTCATGGATGGGTTCCTCATTGGGGAGAAAAACACAGCTCATAATGTCCAGATCTGCCTTAACTTCTCCAGTTTGGTCCAAGTACATTTTATAGCCGGAAAGATTGCAAAACTCATTCTTCTCCAGAAAGGGATGGAACTAAAATAGAAACATACAGGAATTTAAAATAAGAAGACTTTGTTTTTTAATCCCACGTGGTTCTTTCATATTTGAAACTTCCTTCTACAGTTGTCTAACTTGTAATTATGCCTAGATGGGAGAATTAAAATGTATCAATATCTTCAAAAGATGCAGTAGATTGACAAAATAAATAATTGGTAAAAATGTTCAATTATAAGGAAAATCCTAGAGCAGGTTACAAACAACAAACAAACAAACAGAGAAGTTATTCATAAACTACTTGAAAAGAACAAGGTGATTGCTACAAAGCATGGACTTGTCATTAAGTAATTGGTCAAGCTAATCTTCTCTTAGGTACACCACATGAGCTAATTCTACTTTATCATAAGGCTACATTAACAGAACCTCACAAGAATGAAAGTGCTTATCTCCCAACAACTCATTTTTAAGTCTGAAAACTGAAGGGAGGATCCTTTCCAAGTTTCTTTGTCTACCCTTTATGCAGCTATCGTCTCCCCACCTCTTATCATTCCTGAGCAGCATCCCTTCCTTCATCACCAATGTCATTCCCACATATTATTAAACTTCCTTAATAGATTGTGGGAATGCTTCAGATATAATTTGATTGTAGTGAATTATTAAAAACTTCCTCCTGAGTAGGAATTTAGTTAGTCAAGAACTGGATGGTGTGATAATTAAGTGGATAAAATCTATTTGTAAAATTGTATTCAATTTTTTTCAATGTTCTACATAAAATCGAGTAATCATGAACATATTAGCCCAATCCATTGATCATCTGTTCTGCTACATACAGACAAATATGACAAATCATGATTTTTTTAAATAAAGGATTTATACCAACTCATAAGCAAAGCTCTTTTGAAGCCTATTCAAAAATATTAATTTCAAATATCAATTTCTTGATAGAAGGAAATGCATAAATGTAATCTAGTAGTAAAAAAATATCTGCATTGTAGCAATTAGCGCTTAAGAAATTAAAGTAAATTAAAGTAAAATTAAAGTAAAGAAAAGAGGCTGCAGGGCTGGTGTTTTGTACAGGCTGCAAAAACAAACGAAGCGGCTACCGCTCCCAAGCCTCTTTCTGACTAATGCTAGATCCGTGGTAAATAAGATGGATGATTTAAGGCTACAGGTCTCTTCAAGTAAGTTCGTGAAAAGCTGTTGTGTGTTGCTAATCACCGAAACCTGGTTGGATCCCACTATTCCAGACATTGTTATTGAGATGGACGGTTTTTTATTACATCGTCTGGACAGAGACAGAAATGTGGGGAAGTGTAGAGGAGGTGGAGTGTGTATGTTTGTTAAAGAGACTTGGTGTAAAAACTCAGAGGTTATAACACGTCACTGCTCTTTGGAGCTGGAATATCTGTCTGTTAGATGCAGACGCTTCTACCTTCCACGGGAATTCAGCATTGTTATTATTCTTGCTGTTTACATTCCGCCAGACACAAATGCAGATTTGGCTCTGGACTACCTGGGTGATGAAATTGGCAACTTGCAAAGCAAATTTCCAGATGCTGTATTCATTATTGCAGGAGATTTTAATCATGTAGATCTTCGTGTGGTCCTCCTAAATTCTATCAACATATAAGGTGTGCAACTAGGGATCGAACACCTTGGATAAGGTCTACACGAATATTGTAAATGGATACAGGGTATTACAACTACCACATCTGGGCCAGTCAGATCACTTGTCCCTGTTTTTAGCCCCGGAGTATATTCCTCTGAGAAAACAGGTGGGGTCAGTAGTCAAGACGGTGAAAAGCTGGCCAGAGGGAGCAATGGAGCAGCTAAAGGACTGCTTCGAACGCACAAACTGGGAAGTTTTTGATCATCCTGATCTCAATGAACACACGGCTGCAGTGCTAGGGTATATGGCACACTGTATTGATACTGTCACGGTGGATAAACGAATCCAGGTGTATCCTAATGAAAAACCTTGGATGACCGGGAAGGTTAGACGCTTGTTGTATGCAAAAAATAAGGCTTTTAAGTCTGGGAATGATCTAGATTATAGTGCTGCAAGAACAAACTTGAAGAGAGGTATTAAGCAAGCTAAGGCCGAATATAAGAGGAGAATTGAAGACTGCTTTCTCAGTAATAACATGAGGCAGGTTTGGCAGGGGGTTCAACAACTAATGAACTATAAAGCAAAAAAAGGTCTCTTTGGATGGTAGTGCGGTGGTGGTTGAGGAGTTGAACAATTTTTTTGCTCGATTTGAGATCCATCAAACTGAAACTGTCCCTATGCCATCATTTACTCAGCAGAGCCTCCCCTGCATTGTGAATGAGCAGGATGTGAGGCAGACAATGAAGGCGGTTAATTCCAGAAAGTCAGCTGGGCCCGACTCAATTCCTGGTCGTGTGGTAAAAGATTGTGCTGATCAGCTAGCTGGGGTGTGGACTGAAATTTTTAATCGATCCTTGACACAAAGTGTGGTTCCTGTGTGTCTCAAGGCTTCCACCATCGTTCCACTGCCTAAAAAGTTGCCCACAAATGGTCCTAGCGACTATAGGCGGTGGCACTAACTTCTATCTTAATGAAGTGCTTTGAGAAGCTAGTTCGAAATTATATTATCTCCTGCCTTCCTGATTCCTTTGATAGGCTTCAGTTTGCTTACAAAGAAAATAGATCAACCGAGGATGCAATTATTACTGTGCTTCACATGGCCTTATCCCATTTGGAAACACCAGGGAATTATGTAAGAATGTTGTTCGCAGATTTTAGTTCTGCTTTCAATACCATCATACCGCACAGATTAATAGCCAAGCTCAAAGATCTAGATTTTCCAGATTCTATTTGTTTATGGATATTGGATTTTTTAACAAATCGTCCACAAAGAGTTAAACTGAATGATTATATTTCTACTGTCAAGACACTTAGCATTGGCACTCCGCAAGGTTGTGTCCTTAGTCCACTACTGTTCTCCATTTATTCATCTGATTGCACAAATAAACATCCCAACAATAAGATAATAAAATTTGCAGACGATACTACACTTGTAGGACTTATTTCTGGGGATGATGAGTCTGCATATCGGGATGAGGTATTACAGCTATCCCACTGGTGCAAAAATAATAATCTTCTATTTAACATTAAGAAGACCAAGGAGGTTATAGTGGACTATAGGAAAAAAGAGCAGACATTCAGCCACTGTATATAGAGGGAGTTCGTGTGGAACAGGTGGTTGAATGTAAATATCTCGGGACCATCATTAAAAATGACCTGACTTGGAGTGCAAACACCGCTGCTTTAATTAAGAAGGCACAACAACGGTTGTATTTACTAAGGATTCTTAGGAAACAACAACTGGCTGAGAGTCTACTGACTACCTTCTATCGGAGTTCAATTGAGAGTATATTATCCTACTGTCTCTGTGTATGGTTCTCGAGCTGCACAGTGGCAGAAAAAAAGGCAATTCAGAGGGTGATTAAGATGGCCCAAAACATCATTGGCTGCTCACTCCCCTCTTTGGAAGAACGGTATAGGAATAGATGTAAGAGGAAGATATTTAATATATTGAATGACTCCTCTCATCCGGGACATCAGCTCTTTGAACTATTACCATCAAGAAGGAGATTCAGGGTATTAAGAACAAGGACGACTAGATTTAAGAACAGTTTTTATCCAAGTGCAGTTTTGAGTTTGAATGCAGGGTCATAAGATTTTGTGGAATTTAATGGCTGAGAGTAATGGGGTATTTACATTTTTAAATTGTATAGAGATTATTGTATGGTCTGTTGTGTTTAATTTTATTTTTCTTTCAATGGTGTTGTCCAGTTTTACTTGTGGAAGAGCACCTCATTTCGTTGCACCCGCTTGCGAGTGTAATGACAAATAAAATTCTTATGTCTTAAAGTATCCTGCTTATGTAAGAGGGATTACAAAAGCATATGTAGTTAAAGAAATAAAAAGAAATGGAAACAACAAAATGAACTACAGGAAAAATTAAAAAGATTGGATATAACCCTGCAAGAAAAACCGCAAATTGATAAAATTAGAAAAGAAAGGGATTTAGTTTAACATAAATTGAATTTGTTAAACCAGGAGGACTATGCCAAAAAAAAATAAAATTGGTTAGGCAAAATTTCTTTGAACAAGCAAGTAAGGCAGGAAGATGGCTAGTTTATAAATTAAAAAAGGAAAGGGAAAAGAAATTAATTCAATAATTATATTGAAAATGGGATCCCCCCAAATCTCCCGGAGGGAAAAAAAACATATTGTACAAAAATATTATGAAAATCTATACAGATGGGATCAAATCGAGAGGGATAAGGTAGAACAAATTTCAGAAGAAAACAAAGAACTTTTAGATAAGGAAATAACACAGATAGAATTAGAAAAAGCAATTACTGAACAGAAAAACAATAAAACGCCAGGTCCAGATGGGATTCCAGGAGATTTCTATGAAGCCTTGCGAGAAACAATGCAACCATTGCTGTTAGAATTGTACAACGAAGCATTATTAAACACAAAACTACCAAAGTCATGGAGAGAAACATATATATCACTGATAGTGAAAGAAGGTACGGACCACTCCCAAACTCAGAATTGCAAACCAACCTCATTGCTAGTTGCTTATTATAAAATACTTATGACCATCATGGCAGACAGATTGAAAAAAAGTTTTGAATGAAGTAATACATCCAGATCAAAATGGTTTCCTCCCAAAAAAGACAAATTAGGAATAACACCAGGATAGTAACAAATATTTTGGAATATTATGAAGCGCATCCAGAAAAACCAGTAGCACTGGTTTTTCTGGATGCACAGAAAGCATTTGACAATTTAAATGGGGAATTCTTTTTGCATCAGATGACAGAGATGAAATTTGGACTAAATTTTGTAGAAATGATAAAGGAAATTTATTCAAATCAGAATG
Organism: Pseudonaja textilis; assembly: GCF_049901715.1. NCBI lineage: Eukaryota > Metazoa > Chordata > Lepidosauria > Squamata > Elapidae > Pseudonaja > Pseudonaja textilis. Next base: position 9,500,737 of record NC_141991.1, read on the forward strand.
GTCAATGGGGACTTCACAGCAAAATTTCACATAGCTAAAGGAGTGAGACAAGGATGTCTGATCTCAACTCTGATATTTATACTTGCAATAGAGGTTTTATTAAATCAAACTAGAAATAAAGAAGAAAATACAGGCACTAAGAGAAAAAAAGGAAGAGTATAAAAAACAAGCATTTGCTGACAATATGGTATTTTTTTGTAGAAAATCCGAATGAGGTTGGGAAAATATTGCTAAATGAAATAGAGGTAATAAATGGAAATAAATGGTAGAGTAGTGGGTCTTAAAATTAATAAAACTAAAACTAAAATGTTAGTTAAAATCTTTTAGACCATCAAAAAAAAAAGAATTAGAAAAAGAAACGTAACTTCAAATTACAAATAAAATTAAATATTTTAACTTAAATTAAATATTGGGTACTTGGTTATCAGCAAAATGTTCATCCTTAAAAGAAGATAATTATGATAGGTTAATTAACCAAACAAAGAAGGATTTGGAAATATGGGGAAAATTGCAGCTCTCCTTAGTAGGAAGGATTGCTGCAATAAAGATGAACTTGCTACCAAGATATTCCAGACTGTGCCAGTAAAGTTAAATAAAAAATTCTATGGGGTACTAAAAAAGATGGTAATGAAATTTATATGGAAAGGTAAAAAGCCTAGAATTAGACTAAAACTATTGCAGGATAATAGATACAGAGGTGGTTTCAGACTCCCTGATTGGGAGTTATATCAACAGGCGGCAACATTAACCTGGATTAGAGACTGGATATCTTTAAGAAATAGGAGAATACTAACATTAGAGGGACATGACCTATAAGTTGGATAGCACGGCATTCTATTGGAGAGAAACCAAAAGACATACTCACATGTTAGGGAGGCACTAATAGAGATCTGGCGTGAAATTTAATTAAAACATTATATTAAGATACTGAGTTGGCTTTCAACTATGGAAGCAATGTTCAATCCAAATACCATGGATATTTCTAAAATGATCAGGTACAACCAATTATTGGATAAACAGGGGAACCTAAAAATAAATCAAAAATTGAAGGAAGAAGGAATCAGATTAGATTGGTGGCCCTACTTCCAGGTGCAAACAAAATATGAAAAAGATAAGGAAGAATTTGGTATAGAATTAAGCCCCCAACAGCTCGATAACATTTTATTAAGACCAGAAGAAAAATGAATATCCAAAATTTACAGCTAACTCCTAAAATTTGATACAGAAGAGGAGGTAGTAAAACAGACAATGATTGTATGGATGAAAATTTTTGGATATAACATTCAATTAGAGGATTGGGAAAGACTTTGGAAGAGAAATTATAAACTAACAATGGCAGCTACATATAGGGAAAATCTTTACAAAATGTTTTATTGTTGGCATCTAGCACCCTCGAGATTGGCCAAGATATATCCAATTTGAGTCCAATATGTTGAAAGTGTAAACTAACAACTGGTACCTTCTTTCATATGTGGTGGTTGTGCCCCAAAGTCAAAAAAATCTGGAATAAAATTAAAATTTGCCTGCAAGAAATAACAAATTAAAAAATCGAACTCAAACCCGAAATGTTTTTATTAGGGATTATTAGAGGCAAATATAAAAAAGAAATTGAATATCTTATAAATGCAGATTCTGACAGCAGCGAGAATAGCTTATGCTCAAAATTGGAAGCTGGTGGATAATCCCATGGACAATATGTTAATTAAACAAAATTATGGATTGTGCAGAAATGAATAAGCTTACTATGGAGTTGCAAGAGAAGGACCAAAAAGAATTCTATGCGGTCTGGGAGAAATTGTGTGCTTGGATAGACAACAGGAATAATAGATAATGTATAAGGTAAATATGAACAATCTATATGTGTATATACTGTAGATATGAATAAGGGAAGATGGGAAAAACCGATGCTACAACGAATTGCAAAAATTGTAAACATGATTTATGTTTCTTTTTAAAATTTGTAAAACTATAATAAAAATTATTTTAAAAAAGAAGAAATTATGGTATCCCATATAAATACAAATAGATGGAAGATACTAAGTAGATGTTGTAATTTTTCTGATAGTATTATATACGGATCCTACTCACTGATAATAATATACTATGGTAGTTGTAATAGAGCAATTCATGGTCCCCTTTAATTATTGTCTTAAGGCAAAGACTGGGAGCCATCAGTCCTAGTCCTTTAATTAGGATTCCTGCAGAGAGGAGGGAGTGGATTAGATGCTTTCTGGATTGCCTTAAAATTTTTGAAAGTAAAATTCTATGATGGCGATCACAAACTTGTACATACAGGAATATATTAAAATACATGCTTCTTTTTTAAAAAAGAAATCATGTTTACTATCTATCTATTTATCTATTTAATTATTTATCTAGCTATCATTTATATATCATAATATCCTCTCTATGGAATATTGTGCCCCCAGCAGTTAGATTTGCCTAACTTATTGGTCTTTTGTAAGCACTAGGAAGCTGAGAAGGTTCTTCTTCCTCTCATATGTATTGCTTCTTCAAAGGAACTAGCTTTGATGCATCCTTGTCTGGACCCCATACCTGCCATGGCTGCAGCCTTGAAGCCACCAACCTCTCCTTGCATGCCTTCCTTATCCACCTGGATCTGGATGAATACGCAGACCTCAAGGCATGAGCCAGAGTCTTAATGATACTGTAGGCATGGTGATCATTTGGTATCGGGATGCTGTTTCTTTTATCTTGGGTCTCCAGTGGTGCTTTCTGGGTGCATTTTCTTCGACCCTTGACAGAAAAGAACGGCCTTGAAAAAGAACAGTAAAAAGACTGATCTTGGAACTGAGGTGGTACAAAGAAAACTGATTCAAAGGCATCATCCTTAGATCTTTCTTTATCTTTGACACTAAAGTTCCAAATACTATGGACATATTTGAAAAGACTGTGCCTTTCAAATGCCCATTTCACAATGGGTGAGAAGATCCAGACTTTCTCTTCAATGGGTCCTGGCAAATTTTCAAGTGTCAAATGGAAAGAAATGAATCTGTCCACAAAAGAATCATATTCTTTGAAGTGAAGAAAGACATTGACTTGTCTCCACTTAGAGAGGGCATCCCTGAGGGGTGCTGTATTTATAGTCATTGACAATCGTTGTGATACAACAACACAAATTCCATTCCTGTCAAGCACAGGAGCAAAAATCCTCATGAAATTGTCTCCGTTTTCTGTGTCTGAAACAAAGAGACCAATCAAGGTCCATCTGAAATGGAGGAGAAGTTGGATAATTCCTGGGTACTGGATCCCTTCTTTGGGCACCATCCGGTGGAAAAAAGGGAATTGATTTTTCTCAGTAAGATCTGCTGAACCAGTTGCAAAACTCATCTGAAAAACCAATAAGGAATGCTGTATTATAGTTGGGTGTCAGATCAAGTCCAAAATAGTACCTTTTAATAAATCCAAGATGGTTGTCAAAGACGTTTGAGTGTAATTTATTGCTGATTAGTCTTTTGGCCATATCAATACAGACTATAAAGAGCAGAACAAGACCCTTGATAAAAATAGAATAAAGGAAACAATTTAAATCAAAAGAACAATGCTAAAGAATGAAAATCATATTTCTGTATCGCCCCTATGATTTACTGTCATAAGATCCAGATATCCTCATTTCAACTGAACTATTTTATTCAAATAAATGGAATTATTAAATATATATTTTTTGTATTCTGACCACACAGGAAATGTATTGTTTTAACATAAGGATCTGAATAGGATATTTATTTAATGGGCATTCCAAGATACTGATCACTCTCTTTGTTTTACTTTTGACATTCAAATAATAGTTCTGTTATGTCCTATATCTCCGGAATTCTACAAATACAACTCTGATCATTAGAAGGAACTTGATTTAATCTTCTGTATTTAAAAACTGTGTCCAGCTGCTCAAATATTGTTAAAGTAAATACTGTCCTATGATATTGAATTATCTGTTCTTTGGAATACTTGGTAAATTTTCAAAGGTACAATTTAGCTAATCATCTTTTTCAGTGTGTTAGCTTTCCTGAAGATAGCTTATATCTTTCTCTGCTTAGATAACCTCAATTCTTTGTGCATCAATCTTTTTAGCTCTAGTTGTACAAAACACAGAGAAATCAAAGTTCCAATATAATTTGTCAGTTGTACAAGCCAAGAGGTCTTTAAATGAAATTTTATTTGTTCTAACAAAAACAGATTTGGGGGTCTGTCAGGGTTTTTTTTTTCAGCTTTAATTTTATACTAATAATTATTTGCCCTGATTTTAGATAATGAACCAACTGCATAAATTCCCAATTAGGCTCTGAGGGCATCAGTTGAAGTCCTCATAAGATACTTCTCAGATGCCAAGATTGCATTTGTTCTAGAAGTGATATAGCAATAGCACTTAGACTTATATACTGCTTTACAGTGCTTTAGAGCAGCGGTTGCCAACCTTTTGGACCTCAGAGACCACTAAACTCATAATTTTAAATCCCGTGGACCAGAGACCCCCCAAAAGTCTGCAGGAAAATTCCCCACCCCATTTTCCTACCGATCGATCATTCTTTATTTGGGATCGCAGGATACCATCTCCAGCTCCATTCTCAGGGTGGAGCGAAAGAGAGAGAGACTTTTGGTTTCATGCAAGGAAAGCAGCAGAAGCAGCAGAAGTCTTGCTTTTTCTCCCCCAAATTCTGCCAGAAATGAGTCTTTGTGAGACTTGTTGCACTGGTGCAGCCTCTTAAAGCAGGATGCCTTGCAGGGTTCCAAAGACTCATTTCTGGTGGAGTTTGGGGGAGAGAAAAAAAGACTTTTGCTGCTTTCCTTGTGTGCAACCAAAAGCAGAAGAAGAAACAAGTGGAAAAAAGTAACCCGGTGGCCAGACAAGGTGTGTGGGGAAAATCCCCCTCTCCGCCAATAGACGGACCAATAGACCACAACATGTCAAGTTGAATAATTCTACTTCATCCACTATCACACTAAGTACTGGTATACCCCAAGGCTGTGTGCTGAGCCCCTTCCTGTTCTCTCTCTTCACCTATGACTGCAGGCCTGTGTATGACTCTAACACCATTATCCAGTTTGCAGACGATACTACAGTGATCGGACTCATCAACGATAACAATAATTCAGAGTACAAGGAGGAGGTGCAGTGCCTAGCCATGTGGTGCGCTGACAATAACTTATTACTTAATAATAACAAGACCAAAGAGATCATTGTGGACTTCAGGAAAAAGAATGGTCACACACACTCCTTTATATACATCAATGGGAGAATGGTAGAATGTTCCTGGGGATCCACCTCTCTGAGGACTTGTCCTGGCAGATTAACATCACTAGTCTGATTAAGAAAGCTCACCAGTGCCTCTTCAGCTATTCTGACTAATTTCTACCGCTGCACAGCCGAGAGCATCTTAACTAACTGTATCTCAGTTTGGTATGGAAATAGCACTATAAAAGAAAAAAAGGCATTACAGAGGGTGGTGAAAACCGCCCAATGCATTATAGCATTACAGGGATTCCACTTACTGCCATTGTGGACATTCAGAGGAAACGATGTCTGCATAAAGCCCAAAGCATTGTTAAGGACCCCTTCCATCCAGCCCACAAACTGTTTACTCTTCTTCCATCTGGGAGGAGGTTCAGGTGCCTGCAATCTAAGTCCAGCAGGTTAGGGAACAGGTTTTACCACACAGTGGTTTCCTTGCTGAACTCCTCAGTTCGTTTGTCCCCACACATATGCTGATGCTTCCCTTGATAATATATGATGTATTTTGTATAATTCTCTGTGCATTTGTACTTATATTCAATGTGTCCATAAACATTTTGTACAGTTGTATATGTTCATATATGTTCAGTCACACTTATCCTTGTGTGCTTGTGTACATACATTTTGTTGTGTTTCCACTGACATATTCATAGATGCCTTGCATATTTGCGTACATATATTTATATTTTACTGTTGTTTTGCACTTCTGGTTGGATGCTAACTGCATTTCATTGCCTGTATCCATGGCAATGACAATAAAGTTGAATCTAATCTAAATCTAATCTAATGTAAAAGAATCAGGCTAACCTTGGCCTTATATAAATTTATAAATTACTAACTAAGACTATGGAAGACAGATATCTATGATTTTCTTTATTTTTTCTGTTTTAGCAGTAAATTCACTTCTGTCCTTGCTTTAAGTGAATCCCTTTGATAATAAGGAAGCCAAGATCCAGTCTCAGACCAAAATAACCTTGATAAAGAAATGTGTTAATAGTCATCTACTGCTATGATATAATTTTCCAAATGACATAACTTTTTAACTTATCTGATTTATTAATACTGAGAGTATTATGATGAGATTAGGAGTCTTATCTTTTATGTAGAGAACAAAACTCAACTTGAGAGTATAATAACAACATATCATAACATATCTAAAAAGAGACCATATTAAGTTTGTTCTCTTTTAGTGTAATTGCAAGAAAATGTATAGGCATACTTTAAAGAGGTGATATTGGGAAAATACATTGTACTTTGTGGGGAAATGGAAATTTATATAAAATAAGGAAAATACCATTATTTTCATAAAGATTATTTTTATTCGTATGTATGTATGTATGTATGTATGTATGTATGTATGTATTATTTATCTTCCTTATAAAAAAAACAGCTCTTGAATTCCATAGAGTAAACATGATTGGATCTATTGCTCACTCACCATCATTTCACTCCCTTTAACAGATAGAGAAACATGCACACAAACCTGTGGGACCTTGTAGGGGCCTACTACTGTTGACATCTGGATGGAGATGTCCCTGTCAGCTGCATCAAGAAGGGCCAAGATGTTGTCTTTCCTTCCACAGCTGTAATTGGGAACATTTGCTTCTCCAATTGAGAGCATGTCCAGCAAGATATCTGAAGTGCCAAGTGTGTTCAAATAGTTGTCGTGGATGTTGGAGCCAAGTGTGAGATTGTGCAGAAGCTGGGGATTCCTATTTACAACTTGAAAGGCAACAATGTAGTGGAAGATTGTAGACTGGTCAGTAGATGTAGTACTGTAAAAATATTCATGTTATTGTCATCATCATTAACAGAAACAATAAAACATGTTATGTATTCCTCTTTGTCTCCAAAAATCTATTTAGAGCAATACTGATTCACAGTCAGAGGCACCTCCTATCACCATTTAATTTTTATGAATGTTGAGAATATGAAGATAATCCTCCACCAGGGTTAAGAATCACATATGCAGTAAAATCATTATTTATAACATTTCTAATTTTCATTTCTTCAATAACCAGCATTCAATATCATTCAATAATTAAAAGTAGAGCCATCATAAAATGAAGGCAATGTTTCATAAAAGTGATCCAGAGAAGAAACTCTAACATCAAGTCAACCTTCATTTTTGTAAGGATCAGGCTTTGAATACCAATGAGTGGTTATAAAAATATGGAAATGGGCTTGGCAGATGCAACTAAAACCCTTTCAATAATTACTATAAACAAAAGTTGGTATTCAAGTGATGGATGAAAGACTGGATTGGGAGAGGAAAATAACCTGGACATGTTTCAGATATTTTTCTGCCACATCTTACAAAAAAAGAAGATAAAAAGAGAAGCCACAGAAATCAAAACAATTCAGGAAATTAAACAGGTCCTGCAATATGAGGAAAATATGAGGAAAGAAAGAAGGGGTTAGAACTGCAAATGGAGGGAATGCAACTCTGTCACACTGAATGACTTACGAATGTGACTGTGTATAAGGAGCCACGTTGAAAGCCAATGTTAAAGGAGATATTGATGTTGCAGTGGTGACTACATTAATGAGATGGTCTCCTGGCCTGTAATAACTCCATGGCTTTGTTCTATCTTCCTCCTCCAAACTTAGCGGGCACTTCCTTCTAAGCTTTCCACAGACTGGCTGGAACACCAGCAGCATCAAGAACAGAATCAGGAGGTCCATAATCCATAAGGCTGGGACATCAAAGTAGCACCAGAAGCAGAACCATAAGCCTGAATCTATCCCCTTTCTTTTTCTAAACAAGAGCAACAGAAAGAATTAGAGGAATTCAAAGCAGTCTCACAAGATGGAATGCCAGTGGCTTTCCCGATTCAAAAAGACATACCCAGCTTCACCTGGAAAGGAGAGAGGTGCATTTAGGATCCCAGCCTCTGCCTCTTTTAAAATTGTGCCACACACGGTGTAACCCGAGGCATTTATCCTCTTCTGATGCAAGATCCCTTCATATGTTGCTACAGTGTGATGTTTACATCAAAGGCACTCACTGGAATAGAAGCAGAAGAGGTCTCAAAGACTAGAATGATGATCACTATAATTTACAATAATTTTCTTCTAGGAATCTAAACTTCTATGGGGCCCTATGTGCAGAAGGGTAACTGGGAAAAAGAGCAAAATTTTGACAAACCATAGATATACCCATTGGGACACTGTTCTGTTGTAGTTGTGCTCCTTCCTGTCAGGTCTTGTCCAGAAAGTAGTGCTTGATGAAGATAATTCAATACCCAAGTAACTGAACTTCTGCTGTCCTTCAATGTGATATCTTGTTTCCAGAGACTGCTTGGGAAGGTTGACCAGAACTATGGAGTTTGATGCTAGTCTAGATTGGTGACACTTAACTCTAGTGCTGACATTCTTCTAACACCAAACAGTACAGGTAGTTCTTGACTTAAAACAGTTCACTTAATGACTGTTCAAAGTTATAACAGCACTGAACAAATTGACTTATGAACATTTTTCACACTTCTTTTTTTTTTTGTAAAAAATTTATTTGGATTTTCACAAAACAGAAAACAGTGCCAGGAAACACAAGCCAGCCTTTTCCCCTTTAAGAAAATCAAGAATCACCAACTGAAAGAAAAAATTCAGAGCAGCCCTGCTAACAGAGCTGACAATAGAAACACTACATCCATTAAAATTTGGAGAATCAGGCTAAAATTAAACTCTCCAAGATAAGCCGATAACTCCCTTTTTCTTGCCCCCTGACAAGACTAACCCCCAGGATAGGAAAGAAAAATGTCACGAGACAGGATTAAACCATTAAGGCAGGAAGACAGGGTAATCACTTTAAGTAGATGCACACAAATAAACCCATCAAGGTGCAGGAGCTTCAAAGGGGAATTAAGCATAAAAGGCTCAGACTCACACTTTTAATCTACTTGCAAAAAAGGAACGCTTTACCAGAGCCACCTCTTTCCAGGCCCTTAACACCCTTATCTTACATTTTTGGTTAAAGCACCACCTTTTTCTTATTGTAAGCATCATATTTTAGTGGATAGCTGGATACAATAGCTAAATTTGAAAATAAATCTTATGAGTTCATAATGACATATTTTTTTAATAGGATCACTTAGTAAACTTTTATTTTAAGAAGATAAAAGAGTCATCTCCCCGTGACTACTCAGAAACTTTTGAAGTGTCCACAAGAAGAATTTACAGATATATGAGTTATCCTGAACTCTGACTGGGAATTTATGCCGAATCCCTCCCTCACATCACATCTGTGTGATCCTAAATCATCTAATTTTGTAAGAATTTTTTTCTATAAATCTCATGGGGCTGTATTTTAGCTCCTGTCTTCTTTATAGTTGGACAGTTGGGTTATCCTCTTTCTTGAGTCCAATACTGCAAAGCAACCCAACTGCTGATAAACTGTGATGCAATTAAAATAATGGCATGTTCGGGGAGCCTCTTCAAAATACGTTTCTCTTTTTTTTACATTTTTATTTTATTCAGAAGATTAAAATATAAAATACAAGAGAAAAAAAATTAAAGAAAGAAAAAGCAAAACTAGACAAAACATTAAAAATATGAATTTAAAAAAAACAAAGGACATCACTCTGGTTGAACACTGACATATCTATTGCAACAAGAACTGCTTCCCCCTCCCCTTACAAGGCAGCTTCAAAACCTGTAAGTGTCAACATTCCACAAAACCTCAATTCCAATCAATAACTCCGAGACAGACATCTTCTCAAAGGCTCCTTTTATTAGAGTAGTTGTTCTATATTAACATTCTCCAAATCCTGAGTTCTGATTGGCCCACGTGGGCCGCAATCCGATTGGTTAACTAAACAACTTTGATTGGAGCACTAAGAATCTACCGCGATTGGCCGAGCCGATCGCGGGAAATTCAAGGCACTGCCATTGGCTGCCGAGCCATCGGCCGGCTGAATAAAGCCAAGCAGCTCACAGGTCTTGAACCAGACTGTATATTCAATAAAGAGCTGAGTGTGCACTTTGAGTCTCGCCTCTCTATGCGATCTGATCTACCCGGGACCAATCTACCGGGTTTAACACTGGCAACGAGGATGGGATCGTGAGGCGAGGGACCACCAAGCACATGGCAAATGGCGTGAAATGACCAGCCAGATGGCCAACAGCACCCCGCCACCTGCTCCCTTCAACCCAGCCACCGAGGACTGGGAATCCTACACCGACCACTTCCAGATGTTCCTGGAATGCAGCAATCTCAAGGATGCCAATGGCCAGAGAAAATGAGCCGTATTCTTGAGCCCATCCTTCGCCACCATTATGCCCCTGCCGTGCCTATCATCATCCGAAGGCACGACTTCTACCGATGAGATCAGCGTGAGGGTGAAACCATTGGTGACTTTGTGGCCCAACTGAGGGACCTAGGGGGACTGTGTGGGTTTGCTGAGTTGGATGAGGCCCTACGCGACTGAGTCATCCTTGGGCTCAGAGACCCCATGTTGCAAAGCCGGCAGATGGCCAAGGGCGACATATCTCTCGCCGACGCCCTCGCCGAGGTGACCGCAGCCGAAGCCACCCGCAAGTCGGTGGCCCGGATGAGGCAGGCGAATGCAATGGAGTGACCAGTGACCAACGAAGCAACCCCAGCACCAACGAGGCCCACAGAAATCAGCCACCAAGAAACGACCACACATCACGGTGACATCGACTCCCACTCCGACACTGATGACGAGGAAGAGGAGATCCACCAGTTCCAAGCAGAGCGCGATCGGCGTGACCGGAGGGGACATAAGTCAGGGTTCCATTGCGCCAGCTGCAGCAGCGATCACCCCCATTCCGAATGCCGTTTTCTCATCACCATCTGCCGGCATTGCGAGAAGTGGAGGCACATCGCCAAGGTGTGCCAGAACAAGAGGAACTACAGCCCACAGTGACGAGGCAGCAGCCCCCGACGATGAGATGGCACCCCCCCAGAAACTGAGACCGCCAAGCCAAGAGCTGATGGAGCCACGATGGCCGAAACCGACGCCTCAGCAAAGCCCAGCAACGAGAGTAAACCCACCAGATGGTTGTCATCGGCCATTCCTCGACCATTGACACCCGGAAGGTACACGTGGAGGTAGCCATCGAAGACCAACCCTGTGAGATGGAAGTGGACTCCGGGTCCTACCTCTCCATGGTCTCTTGGCGCACAATCAAGTGCCTAGTTCCAACCATCCGCTGCCGCGAACTGGACGACCAAAAGCTGACCCTGAAAGACTACCAGGGAAACTGCATCCTGGTAGCCAGCATCAGGCACTTTAAGATCACCTTCAAAGGCCACATCGAGGTACTGCCACTCATGATTGTAGACAAAGACCGCCCCAGCTTATTGGGGCTGCAATGGTTTTCCCCGCTGGGAATAGAAGTGACGTGCATCCACCACACAGACGAAGCAGACTTGGAAGCGACACTCATGAGGGACTTCCAGGAGGTCTTCGACGACACCCTAGGCAAGTACCAAGGGGCCCCTATCTCTTTCAACCTTAACCCAAACATCGCCCCAATCCGCCTCAAACCGCGGTGAGTGCCATTCGTGCTCAAACCCAAAATTGATGAGCAGCTAGACAAGCTCATCACGCAAGGGATCTTAGAGCCGATTGACCATGCCCGCTGGGAAACAACCATAGTCACCCCCATCAAACCGGATGGCTCCATAAGAATCTGCAGTGACTATAAGGCCACCCTCAACTATGCGCTGCAGCAAAGCGCCTACCCCGTCCCAGTAGTACAGCACCTTCTGCATTCACTGGGGGGAGGCTGGGTCTTCGCAAAGCTCGACCTGGCACAAGCCTACCAGCAGCTGCCGGTCGACGCCGAGACAGCCGAGGCGCAGACGATTGTCACACACTGGGGAGCATTCCGATGCAACCGACTCCAGTTTGGAGTCAGCGTTGCACCAGGAGTGTTCCAAAGCCTCATGGAAAGGCTCCTCCAGGGAACAAAAGGGGTGGTTCCCTACTTTGATGACGTGCTGGTCGCAGCCGACAACAAGAAACAATTGGAAACCTGTTTAAGAGCAGTGCTGAAAAAATTCAAAGACGCCAGCCTTTTCTGCTTTTCTTAAAGAATTGTCACTGAGATAAAAGATATATCTATATCTGGAGCTCCAGAAAGTGAGATCTTGGTAAAATCTTCCATACTTAACAAAAATAATTACTTTAATAAATTAATTAATAATTACAGTATCAATTTTTTGGAGTTGAAGCCAAGTCTTTATAACAGCACATGCAACCCAACCCAATATTATAATAATGACATCATTGTCAGTGTACAATAAGGTATTAATATACTGTATGTATCTAGTGCCTTGGACATGTGTACTTGAGAGTACTTCATTAATGTTGATAAGTCATTCATAACTAGATTGAATAATAATGGTGCAAGTATGTACCCTTGTCTTACCCCTTGGTGAGTATCAATTCTACTTCCTACAGATGTGTAGCAGAAGCTGCCAGAGCAATGAGGATAGTATCCTAAGAGGATATGGCTGCTTTCACTGTTGCCCCCTCCCTCCACACTATGGATTTCAATCCCCAGCCATGACATCTACGGTGGTTATGTGAAAAGCAGTCGCCAAATCCCATAAAGAAGATATAGTTAGATTTATTATTTACCCACCTCCTCTGGACTCATTATTCTAATAGAGAAACATCCACACACAAACCTTTGGGATTTTGTAGGTGCCAACTAAACTTGACATCTGGATAGAGATGTCCCTTCTAGCTGCATCAAGAAGAGCCAAAAGGTTGTCCTTCCTTCCACAGCCGTAGTTGGGAACCTTGGCTTCTCCAGTAGAGAGCATGTCCAGCAAGGTTTTTGACGTGGCCAGTGTGTTCAATGAGTTGTTATGGATGTTGTAGCCAAGTGTGAGATTTTGCAGGGGACATAGATTCTTGTTGACTAGTTGAATGGCAAAAATAAAATGGACAATTCTAGCCTTATCAGTGGATAACTTATCAGATAATGCCCGCCTGAAGAAAAATATTCATATTATCACCATCAGCAGCAATAACAATATTTTTTTAAGAAATGATTAATTTTCTTACCAAAAGCATATTGAGTCTTAAGCCAATATTGATCCAAAGCTAGAGGCAAAAATCAAGCCATTTGATTTTCATGAATGTTGGGAAGATAGGATGGCTTGATATCAATGAGAACATAGAACCTAGAATATCAGAGTTGGAAGGGGCCTTGGAGGTCTTATAGTCCAACCCTCTACTCAAGCCAGAGACCTTGTACTATTTCAGATGTGGCTCTTCAGTCTCTTCTTAAAAGCCTTTAGGCTTTTTAAAAAAGCTTTTGGAGCATTTGCAGAAATATGATAATGGATTGGGCATAGGTAACTACAATGTTTTCAGTAAGTATTTTAAACAAGAGTCAGTGTTCAAGTGATGAATTAAGGATTAGGGGGGAGTGTTGGGTATATGGATACACCAACCAGGTTTGGGTTGAATAAATATGTAAACCTAGGATTAAGTGTCTTGTAGCTTTAAGCACAAGAAACTGCAATGTCATTGTGGGTGCGGTTGCAGGCAGCAATATAGGTAGGAAGGGAAACGTAATAGACGCGGCTTCTGGATGCACCTGGTTCTGTTCCTGGTCTGCTGCCTGCTGAAACGTCTATCTGCTTGCTTTTGGAGGCTACTGTGCCAGATACCATTTCAACTGAACACAAAGACTGTTTGCTTGGTGAGCTGAGGATTCAGCGTTGTCTTTGAGAGAAAGGTATCGGGATGAGAAGATTTACAAGCAGATAAAGACATTGTATTTACTGTTAATGCACTAGATAACTGGATGGATATACTGGATAAAGACATATGGACTGAATGACACTTCTTAATCTCTGTGTGCAATAAATAACTATTTTAAAACCACAAACAGTGTTTTTGTCTCCAGTGTGTGTATACTCTTGGGCCCACTCTCTCTCTCATTTGCCTGCCTGGCTGGACTGCTGCTGCATACTCTGCTTGGGGGTTTATCCCCAAACACTAACATTGGTTATGGGCCCAGCAGAGTGCACAGTCTAACTAACCAGGATATAGCAGTGAGAGCTGGTGGGAGTTGCACATTACTGTAAAATACAAACTGTTTGTTAAATAGTTATTTTTCACAAGAGCAATGGCACAAGTAAATTTGCCAAGTCTGTCCATGATATCCAGACTAGATGGAACAAACTATGTTTCATGGTCAATGAAATGTAGTTTACTTCTACGAAGAGAAGGTTTGTGGAACATAATAACAAACCCACCAGATGTATCAAACTTAAATCCTAATGATGAAGAGGATTATAAACTGATACAAGATTATGAACGAAAGAATGAACAGGCTTTGTGCATCATAGGTCTCACCCTGTCTGACCAGCAACTCATTCATATCCGTGGAGTGGAAAATGCTGCAGACTGCTGGGATAATCTCAAAAGGATTTATGTTCGAGACAGTGTAGGAGCTCATATCAATCTTACACGGAAGCTGTTTAGAACACATCTTGAGATAAATGGAGACATGTTAACTCATTTAAACTGTATGAAAAGCATTTTTCAAGAATTGCAAGAAAAAGAGCTTATATTTAATGAGTTGCAACAAGTATACATCATACTGTCTTCTTTGGATCGAAGCTATGATGATTTTGTGACTGCATTAGAGGTGTTACCAAAAGACAGTTTATCAGTAACTGAGATTACCGGCAGGCTATTAGAAGAAGCCAGAAGAAGGTTTGAACGTGACCAGCTGAGAGAAGATAAGCCTAATAAAGAAGAGAAATTATCTTCAAGGCTGGAAAGAAACCAGCTGTGTAAAGTAAAGCACCCGGAAGAAGAGAAGTTATCTTCGACGGCATACACAATTAAAAAGTGTTTTAATTGTGGAGGCAGAGGACATTTGGCAAGATTCTGCAGAAAAGGAAAAAGCCAGAATGTAAAGAAGCCAAAGAAATCCTTTGAACTGGCCATGTTTGGCAATTGTGATATGAAGAATGATTTATGGGTGGTGGACAGTGGTGCATCCCACTGCATCACGAGAGATAAGACAAAGTTTATAAAAATGTCTACAAGTTCTCAACGTATATCACTTGCCAATGGTTGGCACCTCAAGGCCAAGGGTGAAGGTATTGCTTATTGTCCATGTTTAAACCAGAATATAAAAATGTTGTATGTACCACAGTTAAAGATGAACTTACTTTCTGTAAGAGTATTAGATAAACTAGGATATGTAGTTACATTTAAGAATAATAAGTGCATACTGGAAAGAGATGGCAAAAAGGTAACTGCAGCTTTAAATGGAGCATTATATGTCTTACATGACAGTAAGAAAGAGGAGGCACAGACTGTATTTAATAATATCAAGCCTCATGATGAATGTATCCATTTATTGCATAGACGTTTGGGGCATATGAATTTTAAAATGCTAAAACGTACAGTAGAGTTATCTGAAGGAATAAGGTTAAAACCCTGTGATAAGTATTTGCGTTGTAATGTCTGTTGTGAAGATAAGAGTAAAATATTGCCTGCAAATAGGCTAAATGGTTTCAAAACTACAGAACCTTTAGAAGTAGTATTTGCAGACATTATAGGTCCAAAGAAACCCAGTATGGGGGTGCTCGATATATACTGAGCATTATGGACCATTACTCTAGATATGGGTTTTGCTACCTAATGAAAAGCAAAACTGAAACATATCAACATTTCTTCAACTGGTTAAAGTTTGCTGAAAGAAAAACCAAACGGCAACTTATAACCCTGGTGACAGATAATGGTACGGAATTTGTTAATAGCAAATTCCAGAATAGTTTAAAGGCAGCTGGAATAGCTCATAAGACATCTGCACCATACAGACCACAGCACAATGCATATGTTGAAAGGCGAGGCCAAACATTGCAGGCGATGACCCGTACTATGTTAACTGATTCTGGGTTACCTGATTCTTTGTGGGGGGAGGCAACAATGTGTGCTAATCATTTATTAAATAACGTTGTTAACTCAACCACTGGTGAAATACCATTCACCATGTGGCATGGCAGGAAGCCTGATCTGAGTTACCTGCACACATTTGGTGCACCAGCATGGGTGCATATCCCTACACAACTCAGGCGTAAAGGGCAACATAGAGCTAAACAATTATTCTTCGTTGGTTACCAAGCTAACCATAGGGCATATAGATTTTGGGAGAAAGGCACATCTAAGGTGTTATGTAGTGCTAATGCCCAATTTCTAGAGCACGTAGGATGGGATAAGTTAGAGCAGGATAACAATAACGAGGTGATTATTGAATCCTATAGAAATCCCATTAAGTATCCCTGTAACTTTAAAAATAATGTAAAGGAAGAAGTACAGGAAGAAGTACAGCCCCTAGAGGAAGAAATAGCTGAAGATGAGGAACAGGTAGTAACTCAACCAAGCCCAGTAATACCCAGAAGGACTACACGTATTTCTAGACCGCCTGACAGATACCAGGCTAATACAGTGTGCCAGGAAAATAGAATCCCAAATACTGTGGATGAGATTAAAAGATATCCTTCTAAAGAGAAAGAAAATTGGTATGCAGCAATTAATAAAGAATTGAAGTCTCTGAAGGATATGAAGGTATATGAAAACGTGAGATTACCTAGTAATGAAAAACCCATTGGCTGCAAATGGATTTTTAAAATAAAAACAGATAAGGATGGAAACACGATCCATAAGGCAAGGTTAGTAGCCCAAGGCTTTAGACAAAGTGCAAAAGACTATGATGAAGTATTTGCACCTAGTCTGAAAGCAGCAACTTTAAGGGCAGCATTAGTGTGGGCAGCAAGCAAGCAATATATAGTTAACCATTTAGATGTGGAAACTGCTTACTTGCATGCTCCACTAAGACATACTGTTTATATGAAAAGGCCTAATGGATTTAAAGGAGACAATAATAATGATAATGATTGTTGGTTATTAAAGAAGAGCCTTTATGGTCTTAAACAATCGGGCTATGAATGGAACCAGTATATTGTGAAGGAACTGAACAATATAGGGTTTAAAGCTGGTTTAGCCGACCCATGTCTATTTAAGAGAGAAAAGAATGGGAAGATATCATTATTATTGTTGTTTACTGATGATATTGCTTTGATGACTAAAACTAATGATGAAGCAAATGAAATAATATCATCATTAGCCAAGAAAATAAAAATCAAGCAATTAGGGGAGATAAAGAGATATCTAGGATTGAATATACTGAGAACACAGAAAGGTTTTAAGATATCTCAGGAAGATAAGATATCTAAATTGCTAATAGATTATAAGATGGAACTTTGTAAGCCTGCAAAGACTCCAATGAGTCAGGATATTTGCAAAATGGATACACAAAGTCCCAAATGTGATAAGGAACTGTATCAATCTTTGGTTGGTAGCTTATCATATATTAGCAATTGGTCAAGGCCAGATATTGCTTTTAGTATTAATCAGCTGGCACGACACAATAATGATCCGCTTCAATGTCACTGGATAGCATTGAAAAGAATCCTAAGATATCTTAAAGGAACATTACACCATGCACTGTATTTAGAACCAAAAGGTGATCTCATATTGAGTGCTTATGCAGATGCTAGTTTTGCAGCAGAAAGAGATACTAGAAAGTCGACTTCAGGAACAGCCATAATGCTGGGTAAGACATTAATAGGCTGGAAGTCAATAAGGCAACAGCATATAAGTTTGTCTACTATGGAGGCAGAATTCTCCTGTTTATCATTATTGTGTACTGAGTTAATTATGTACAAACAAATGTTGAAGGATATGGGTATAACTGTAAATTACCCCATAGTTGTACATGAAGATAATCAGGCAGCAATTCAAATGGCCACTAATATTGCAGTTAAAACGAGAAGTAAACATACAGATTTGAGGTATCTTAATGTAAGACAGTCTGTACAGAGTAAATTGATACAGCTGGAGTACTGCATGTCGGAGGACAATATAGCTGATAATTTTACTAAAGCCCAAGGTGCTATTAAGCATCTAGAGAGTTGTGAAAAATATGGGTTTAGAATGTAAAGGCATTACATATTTATGTCACCCAAAAGGGGAGAATGTTGGGTATATGGATACACCAACCAGGTTTGGGTTGAATAAATATGTAAACCTAGGATTAAGTGTCTTGTAGCTTTAAGCACAAGAAACTGCAATGTCATTGTGGGTGCGGTTGCAGGCAGCAATATAGGTAGGAAGGGAAACGTAATAGATGCGGCTTCTGGATGCACCTGGTTCTGTTCCTGGTCTGCTACCTGCTGAAACGTCTATCTGCTTGCTTTTGGAGGCTACTGTGCCAGATACCATTTCAACTGAACACAAAGACTGTTTGCTTGGTGAGCTGAGGATTCAGCGTTGTCTTTGAGAGAAAGGTATCGGGATGAGAAGATTTACAAGCAGATAAAGACATTGTATTTACTGTTAATGCACTAGATAACTGGATGGATATACTGGATAAAGACATATGGACTGAATGACACTTCTTAATCTCTGTGTGCAATAAATAACTATTTTAAAACCACAAACAGTGTTTTTGTCTCCAGTGTGTGTATACTCTTGGGCCCACTCTCTCTCTCATTTGCCTGCCTGGCTGGACTGCTGCTGCATACTCTGCTTGGGGGTTTATCCCCAAACACTAACAGGGAGAAAATATTTTAGCTGGCTCTCTTCCTATGTTTGGAATTGAGTCTCTTCCAGGATTCAGGCTTTGCAAAATAGGAATAAGTGGTGGTGAGGAAGGAATGTGTTATAACTGCAATTGGAAGAAATGCAACTGCGTCACATTGAAAAACTTACAAGTGAGGCTTTTTAGAGGAGCCAAATTGAAAGACAATGTCTATTTGGCATTAATATTGCAATGATGACTACACTAATGATATAGTCTCCTGGCCCGTAATAGCTTGGTGGGTTTTTTCCATTCAGTTGCTCCAAATTCAGTGGGCACTTAATGCTAAGCTTTCCAGAGATAATGTGTGACATCGGCAGAAGCAGAAGTAGGAGGCCCATAATTTATTGGGCTTAAATCAATTCCTTTCTAAACAAGAGGAATTAGATGAATCCAAAACACTCTCACAAGATGGAAATGCCAGTGCCTTTTTCTTATTCAGACAGAGACACACAGAGCTTCACCTGAAAAGAAGAGAGAGTATATTCAAAAGCACAGCCTCTGCCTGTCTCAAAGTGCCACATACAAAGAGCCACACATAATCTGTGGCATTTATCCTTTTCTGTTGCAAGATCCCTTCCATGTTGAGTCAATCTGATGTTTACATCAAAAGCAGTCTCTGGAGTTGTAGCAGAAGAGGTCTCAAAGAGGAGGTGGTGATCATTACAGTGAAAAACTATTTCTCTACGGATCCTGAAGTTCTTCAAAACGTCATGTTGAGGGTAGCTGGAGAAAAGGATGTTAGTGTAAAACCACAGATATAACCTTTGTAGAAAGTTAGCACTCACCCCTCCTCAAAGAATGAAATATTTTAGGAAATGTTTAAAAAGGCATAATATTATATTCCCCCTAAAAGAGAAATAGAAATCTTTTTTTTGGTCAAGTTTTTTATTTTATACATATTAATGTGTGAACAATGTGATTAGAATTAGAATTCTTTTATTGGCCAAATGTGATTTGACACCCAAAGAATTTGTCTTAGTGCAAAAGCTCTCAGTATACATAAAATAAAAGATACATTCATGTTGTGATTCCGGCATCAGCTACAGGTTTTTTGAATGAAAGCTCCAGCGAGGAGGACTTGTATGAATCAGCAAGTTTTAGTGATTTCAATGAAGAGGAGGAGACGAATGTTACAAGGGAGGACACATTTGATTTGCAGGACCGGCCTGAACCTTCAACCTCCTCTGCTTCTCAATCAGGTTATGAGCCGGGAACGGCTGACAATGAGGAACTTATGGAGACGTCAGGTGAAGATAATAATTTAGATGATTGCTGGGTGGATGTCAGAAGCAGGCGTCTCCTTACGAGAAGAAACCAACGGGAGCACAGGAGGAGGGCAGATCAGTAATTAGACTAATTAGCTGCTGCTCTATAAAGGGAGAGAGATGACTTTGCACTCTGTCCGGAACAAACTGTTTGTTTGCAAGGAGAACCGAAGATTTTGGCTTGGAGGATTTAAACCTGAAATATCTTGTTGGGACTTGGATTTATTTCCTTGGAACTATTAACTTGGACTATCTTGTGGAGGCTAACTACAGCTGTTATCAGTGAAGATTCCTGTTTGCTGCCTTTATCTGCGAGGACTGCTGCGTTCAGCCTTATCTGTTTATTTTGGAAGGTGGGACATAACATTTTTGTTCCGGACCTAACAGACCATCTTTGCAACGATGGATTTAACTCAAATGCAACAATTGGTGGAGCAGCAGCAGATACAAATTAATCAGTTACTTCAGAGCAATGTGTCCCTTCAGAATCAGGTAACTCAATTGTTAATGTTTGTTACCAATTCTCAAACTGTTTCAGCTGCAGCTGGAGCCCCCCCTGCACCCCCTATGAGGAAAAACCTGGTAGCTATGCCAGAAAAATTTTCTGGGCAAACGGACATGTTTTCAACATTTTTGGGTCAGTGCCAACTGTATTTTTCTGTGAGGCCTGAAGATTTTCCAACCGACCGGGCTAAAGTGGGGTTTATTATTAGCTTGTTAACTGGGCAGGCTGCCAAATGGGCTACTCCCTTATTAGTACAGGATAGCCCATTATTAGACAAT
This sequence comes from Pseudonaja textilis, assembly GCF_049901715.1. Lineage (NCBI taxonomy): Eukaryota > Metazoa > Chordata > Lepidosauria > Squamata > Elapidae > Pseudonaja > Pseudonaja textilis. The sequence continues at coordinate 9,521,686 of NC_141991.1, forward strand.
TTCCAGGGGTTTCTTCAACAGATGAACGTAATGTTTGAGAACCCGATTAAATCACAAATTGTGGACAGAAAGTTGAAGGATATTACTCAGGGCAAACGTCCCTTGCAAGAATACGTGGTAGAATTCCGTTTGTTGTGTATGGACTCAACCTGGAATGAACCAGCTCATATGGCAGCATTTCAGGAGGGCTTGTCTGACATTATCAAGGATGAATTAATCCATGCAGAGCGTGCTTCGACTTTGGACACATTGATTACTCAATGCTTGCGTATTGAAGCTCGCTTACAACAACGTGGGTGTAAACGGACTGTTGCGGAACCATCTGTGTTTTCTCGTGCACGCATCCCGCCTATGAGGGTTTACCAATCCAGGATCCCAGCAGAGGAGCCAATGGAGATAGGTGCACTCCGCCCTCGCTTAACGGTGCAAGAACGTTCGAGAAGGTTTCTGGAAGGTTTGTGCCTTTATTGCGGGGGTTCGGGACATTTTGTAAATTCCTGCACTCGGAAGGGGACTCGTGGACCTGTACCAGAAACCATTGCTGGCCCGTCGGGAAACAGGGTAGGCCCGACTACGGGGAAACCCTAGGTCGGGCACAATTTCCACTCTCATCCCAAATTGCCGAAGTAAATTCTGGCCCTCCTCGACATTTACTTTTGGACACTCATATATTCTTGCAATCCCGGAAGGAGGGAATTCCTGCCATGGCACTGGTGGATTCAGGGGCTATGACAAGCTTTATGGACTATGATTTTGTGAAACATTTCAAAATTCCTTTAGTGTCTGTGACTCCCCCCATGCAGGTGGAAACCGTAGATGGGCGTGAACTCAAGTCGGGACCTATTCGCTTTGCCACCCAACCATTGCGCATGCGTATTGGGGATCATGAGGAGGCGATAAGTTTTTATGTCACCTCGAACCTCCATCTTCCTTTGGTGCTCGGAGTATCCTGGTTGCGTTTACACGATCCGTTGGTGGCTTGGGCACAGAATGCTGTTTCTTTTCCAAGCCTGCAATGTGTGGACCACCTGAGGCATGTCTGCGCAGGCCAACACGTTGTCGCTTCTGCTGTCTCGATTCCTTCAGAGCTGTTGGATTTCTCCGATGTTTTCAGTGAACAGGAGGCAGACCAATTACCACCACATCGTGTTTACGATTGTCCCGTGGATTTGATACTGGGTGCTCCATTGCCAAAGGGGAGGTTGTATTCTTTGTCCGAGCCCGAATTAGTTGCACTTCGAGAGTTTTTGGATAAAAATCTAGCTCGGGGATTTATTCGACCTTCGTCATCCCCTCTTTCGGCACCTGTTCTCTTTGTCAAGAAGAAGTCGGGAGAACTTCGTCTCTGTTGTGACTATAGATGCTTGAACGCTATCACCGTGAGAAATAGCTATCCTTTACCGCTCATTCCCGAATTGATGGAGCGGTTACGGGAAGCTACTATTTTCACGAAACTTGACTTACGTGGAGCTTACAATCTGGTTCGGATGCGCAAGGGAGACGAGTGGAAGACGGCTTTTGGCACTCGTTATGGTCATTTCGAGTACACTGTCATGCCATTTGGTTTGACCAACGCTCCTGCTGTATTTCAACATTTGATGAATGATATTTTTCGAGACATGCTGGATAAGTTTGTTGTCATATATTTGGATGACATTTTGATTTATTCAAGATCCAGAGAGCAACATCTTCAGCAGGTTCGTCAAGTGCTTCAGCGTCTTCGGGAGCATAAACTTTATGCTAAATTGGAAAAGTGTTTCTTTTTTCAGTCGTCAATAGAATTCTTGGGACACATCATTTCTCCGTGGGCATTGCTATGGACCCCAAAAAGGTTGAGGCGTTGTGTAGTTGGGAAGCTCCTCGTCGGGTCAAAGATGTACAACGACTTTTGGGATTCGCCAACTACTATCGGACTTTTATTCCAGGTTTTGTGAAAATAATGGACCCCATAACTCAGCTTCTCCGTAAGAAGGTTCCATTTGTGTGGGGGCCTCCACAACAACAGGCTTTTGACACTTTGAAAAAAGCATTCGTAACCGAACCGATATTGAAGCATCCTGATCCGGATCGTCCATTTGTGGTCGAGACAAATGCTTCTAATGTCGCTATCGGAGCAGTGCTGTTACAAGCTTCGGAGGATGGCGCACTTCTGTTTCCTTGCGCATACTATTCTAGGAAGCTTACAGCTTCGGAGCGCAACTATACCATCTGGGAAAAGGAGTTGTTAGCCATTAAGGCTGCTTTTGAGACTTGGAGACATCATTTGGAGGGGGCTCGGCACAAGGTGGAGGTTTGGACAGATCATCGAAACCTGGAGCATTTGACCACGGCTAGGAAATTGAATCAACGGCAGATTCGTTGGTCGTTATTTTTGCCAGATTCAATTTCTCTGTTACTTACGTTCCAAGTGGACAGAACCGGAGGGCGGATGCGTTATCTCGGAAACCGGAGTATACTTGTGCCGAAGATCCTCTTCCTTTACGGATGGTGTTACCACCGGAATCTCTAGCCGTACTGCAGGAACCGGTAGATTTGCGGGCCCGACTACGAGAGGCGCAACATTTGGATGCGTGGACGCAGCAGAGACGGGGGGACGTTGGCCCTAATTCTCCATGGTCTTTTGAAGACGATCTGCTTCGACATCGGGGTTTATTATATGTGCCTACCAGACCGTTGAGGGCTCTCATCATGACACAATGTCATGATAACCCTGCCGCTGGTCATTTTGGCTTTCACAAAACCTTGCATTTGGTCACCCGGACTTTTTGGTGGCCTCAAGTTCGTCATGATGAGTCCTCTTACGTCGCTTCTTGCGTTCAATGTAGGCAAGCGAAGCGGCGTCAGGTGCACCCCTGGACTTTTGCAACCCTTGCCGACTCCAAGTAGGCCATGGGAGCGATCTCCATGGACTTTCTGACACATTTACCATCTTCGTCGGGGTTCACAACAGTGCTTGTGGTAGTGGATATGCTGACTAAAATGGCCCATTTCATTCCCTGTCGGAAATTGCCATCGTCCCGCACTACGGCTCAGTTATTTTTGCAGCATATCTTTCGTCTACATGGACTGCCGGATAGAGTGGTTTCTGATCGTGGGGTCCAGTTTACGGCGCAATTTTGGAAACAGTTAATGGCGGCTTTGCAAGTGAAAGTATGTTTAGCGTCAGCGCACCATCCAGAAACTGATGGCGGGACAGAGAAGGTGATTGGGATTCTTACTCAATATTTGAGGTGTTTTGTAAATTTGCGACAAAACGATTGGGTGAAATATCTCCCATTAGCAGAATTCACGTTTAACAACTCGCAGCACACCTCCACTCGTGTCACACCATTTTTTGCAAATATGGGTTATCATCCGCGTTTCTTCCCATTAACTATGATGGATTCCCCGGTTCCTGAGACCCGAGAGTTTTTGGAAGAACTACACGCAGTTCGCCGTCTACTGATGCAACAATTGAACAAGGCAAAAGAAGATTATAAGCGGTTTGCAGACCGGTCCCGTCGGGCAACGCCTCCGTTAGCTGTGGGCGATAAAGTGTGGCTATCTACAAAACATCTGAAGGTCGATCGCCCTATTAGGAAACTTGATCATCGGTTTATTGGTCCGTTCCTGATTGAGGCAGTTATTAACCCCGTGGCATACCGCCTCACCTTGCCGCGTTCCATGCGTATTCACCCCGTCTTTCATCGATCTCTCTTGATTCCCGATTCTTCTGATTGTCGTCTACGTGACTCTGCTGAAACGATTCCGTTATCATCGCCCCCTGAGGAGGCTGCTGTTGACGATACGGTGGTCAGCGTCCTTGATTCCCGTTGGCTCAAGGGTCGATTCCAGTACTTGGTCGGGAGGAGAGTAGATGATTCGGAGGTTTGTTCCTGGACGGATGCGTCTACATTTCATGCTCCGGATCTGCTTCGAGACTTTCATGCACGCTTCCCTTCGAAACCGCATCCGGATCGTCAGACCCGGGGGAAGGGCCCTGCGGTGAGGGATAGTGTTGTGATTCCGGCATCAGCTACAGGTTTTTTGAATGAAAGCTCCAGTGAGGAGGACTTGTATGAATCAGCAAGTTTTAGTGATTTCAATGAAGAGGAGGAGACGAATGTTACAAGGGAGGACACATTTGATTTGCAGGACCGGCCTGAACCTTCAACCTCCTCTGCTTCTCAATCAGGTTATCAGCTGGGAACGGCTGACAATGAGGAACTTATGGAGACGTCAGGTGAAGATAATAATTTAGATGATTGCTGGGTGGATGTCAGAAGCAGGCGTCTCCTTACGAGAAGAAACCAACGGGAGCACAGGAGGAGGGCAGATCAGTAATTAGACTAATTAGCTGCTGCTCTATAAAGGGAGAGAGATGAGTTTGCACTCTGTCCGGAACAAACTGTTTGTTTGCAAGGAGAACCGAAGATTTTGGCTTGGAGGATTTAAACCTGAAATATCTTGTTGGGACTTGGATTTATTTCCTTGGAACTATTAACTTGGACTATCTTGTGGAGGCTAACTACAGCTGTTATCAGTGAAGATTCCTGTTTGCTGCCTTTATCTGCGAGGACTGCTGCATTCAGCCTTATCTGTTTATTTTGGAAGGTGGGACATAACACATTCATCAAGAGTCAAGAATCATAAGGTACAACACTTAATAATGGTCATAGGGTACAATAACCAAGATAACCTGGGTATCATACATTTTGGTGCAAATAATTACTCATTACTTACTCATGCTTATTGCATTTCATGTTCATTAATTCACATTGTTTAAACATATCTAATTTGAGAATTTATTTGAGAATTTATTTGTCATTAGTCATCAAATTCTCAAATTAAACATATCTAATACTATTGCCATTCAATTTCCAAACCTCCCTCTTATTATTACATATATCTTGTTATATTAAAATATATATATTGTTGTTCCCCTCTTATTTCTGTTCTAACTTTCATGTCACCGTAGTATTCAAAGATGTTTCTTTTCTGTCTTCCATCTTTCACCTGCTTTATTATTCATATTTCCCTTATTTAACTCTTCACATCTGTGTATATTAAAGTTCCATCCTTCATTCTTTCATTGTTCAATGTTTCAATATACAATTCTAATACCAATCACAATATCATTTAAACATATAGGCTAAATCTATTCGCATTACTTCCATTCATACAATCCGTGTAATTCTACTATTAACACACATGCTTATATTAAAATAAATTCTTTCATTATTTAATTACTCACTGTTTAATTTTGTTATTAATATTAGAATAGAATAGAAATAGAAACCTAAAGGAAGACAGGAACTCTGCTCTCTACAGCTCCCTACACCCAGCAGATATTTGGTGCCTATTGAGAAGGACTGGGCCAGCTTATCTACAAAACAAAAGACCTTCAGTTCCAGGATGATGGGATTATCCTTCAGGGCAAAGCCATTCAGCCACAATAGAACTACACAACAAGCCCCTTTACTGCACCCCCCAGCAAGCTTCAACCAAGCCTGGGAGTCAGGCAGCCTACAAAGTTAGTAGTGACCCCTACAACAACCAATAGAATATATTTCTTGCACAGGAACAGGAAGCTCAAGGGCAAGGCCCAAGAAAGGGTACAAATAACCCTCACTCTCCACTCCATGTGGTCAGCTGCCCAAGACTTCAAAACCCCTGTGGTCCTGTCCATCAACAAACCATCTTTCCAATCAGCCTCCATTTTTCCAGTGTCTTTCTTCTTACTTGGAATTGAATCAGATGGATATTTCTCCCAACACCTCATAGACTCTGTTGTGTAGTGGTTGTGGTCCTCGAAAGTGATGCTGATGAAGGAAACTGATTCCTGTTGATTCTCGACTCCTGATGAATGTCTCTTTTCTTTTATGTATACTAAGAGTATTTATACCAAGACAAATTCCTTGTGTGTCTAATCACATTTGGCCAATAAAGTATTCTATCTCTTCTTCTTGGGATCTTATCTCCAGATATTGCTGGGAAAGGTCACCCAGAGCTATGGAATGTGGTGCCACTCTGGGTGGATGACCCTTAATTCTAGTGTTGTCTGTCTTCTAACATCAAGAAAACAGAGGATTGTCAAGACAGGAGAAGATGCTCAAGGGGGCACTTTGTTACCCTTTGTTATATTAGCTGTGGGTGTTATTTTGTGATGCCATGCATGGTCTATCAGTTTTGGGTGGTGCTTGTCTTCAAAGCCAGTGGAGGCTGCATAGCACAGGGCTTGCCAGAGATTCCATTAGCAGCTATAGTTTCTAGTTCCCTTCGCTGGATGTCACAGTGACATAGAGTTTCTGTTAAGGTATTGAGATTTAAGAGCTGACCAGCTGCTGTAAGCTGCTGATGCAATGTAAAGCTGATGCAATAAGGATGAATCAGCATGGGCATTGCCGTTTTAAGACTAAGGATGGGCCCACAGAAGTCTTTACCACTCTAAGAGGTGTTTATATAAGGCAGCCATTATAGGGAGTTTTTCTCTCTCCTTGTGTCCTGTCTTCATTGCAGAGTTCTCTGTGTAGAGTTAAGAAGATTGGTTGATTGTCAGGTATTTGTCTACCACATATATTTCTGTATATAAATGTCTTGTATATAAACCACTGTTAAATGTCTAAGTCTCTGGTGCTGTGTTTGCTCCTGGGTAGTCTCACAATAGTAGTCACACTGCAAATGCTCTGACAGTTTCTTTTGCAAAGTTTTTCTAGCTCTTGCTGTGCTGCCCCCACTCACCCACATATCAGAGTCAGTGCAGAGAGATTTATTCAGTCCATTCTCCCAACAGTTCTATTTTAGTTTTTCAGATAACCCCCAGCTTCAAGCTTAGCACAGTAATTGGCTCATGACCAAGTAGATAACAAAGGCAAAACAAACTTACGGCCAAACCAAAAACAGTTTCAGAAATAAAGGTTTTGCCTGGGTAGGTTCCAAAAGAGCAGCCAAAATCCCTTCCAAGGTCCAGGGCCTCCACTGAGGTTTGTCAACAAGCCCAGTGGCCTGGTATCAGAGTTTGCAAGTTGAAGTCACAGGAATAATCCAAGCCAGGAGTTCAGGGGGTCATTTTCAGTGAAGCCAGCCATAAACAAGCCCCAGACTAACCTTCCACACAATGGCCAATTAATCCACCTGACAGATAACCAGCTGCTCCAAACATGAATATAAACACTCTCTAGGTAAGGAGAGACATATACATGCTAGTTGTTTCTGGCTCTAGGGGCAGTGCTCATCTCCGTTATAAAGCCAAAGAGCCAGTGTTGTCTGAAGATGTCTCCATGGTCATGTGGCCAGTATGACTAAATGCCCAAAGTGCACAGAATGCTATTATCTTCCCACCAAAGTGATCCCTATTTTTCTACTTGCATTTTTACATGCTTTTGAATTGCTGAGTTGGTAGAAGCTAGGACAAGTAACTGGAGCTCCCTCTGTTACGCAGCACTAGGGATTCAGACTGCTGAACTGCTGACCTTTCTGATTGACAAGCTCAGCATCTTATCCACTGAGCATGTGCTGCAGAGTCACAGAAACACAAACAACCATCTGACCACGACCCATACACATTGCTTCCAGCAATGCCTCCCTCTGTCTGTCATGCTAAATAGCCCCTTCCGGTATAGCCCATTAAGAGAGGCAGAGCCTCTTAATCTGGCAGATTTCTGCCTCTCTGGCCTGTGCACTCTAGCATCCACCAAGGCTGGCAGCTTCTCTCCCTCCTCCTCATTGGCCTGCATGCTCTTCCCAGCCGAGGCATATTCTGTTGGAAGTTCAGGGTCAGTAATATCAGACATGCCAGGAATGCTCTCATTCTCCCTCAAGGCCTCTGAGGAAAATGTAGAAGAGCCATCATACACAGGAGACATCACACTTGCATGGTTGAGGTGTCTACTCAGACTCCAGTACACGATAGAGCAACTGGCAAAGCATAAGGTGACCATCCATTCTGATAATGTGTCCATCCCCCATTTCCTTTGGGCTTTGATAATCTCATCATGAGCTGATTAGAACTTGATCCTTGAAGTGATACTTTTACCTTTGCTAAGTGGTTTCTTTGCCACTTCAAAATTGAAATCACCAGGTAATTCAGACAAAATGAAAAACATTTATTAAGGGGGGTGGAGGTCAAATCTATTTATAGGGTATGGAAACAAATGATACATACATTTGCAATATGTGATACTAACACTTCACCTAAACTTGAAATCCTCTGTTAATGCAGCCCACTGTTGGCAGCAGCCCACTGCTAGCTCATATTTAAACGATTGTCCGCTTGGAGTTCAAAATCTATCTTGCAGTTCCTACTATTGAGTCATATATCACCTATTCTATATCTATGCATTTGGTTTTTCTCACCTAAATGTAGAACCTTACTTTTCTAAACATTGAATTCCATTTTATTAGATAGGGCCCAGTGTTCAATCTGTCCAGATCCTTCTGGATCTTGAGCCTATGTACCATCACTGTCCTAACGCCCCCTGTTATTCATACCCATTTTATGTATTCTTAATTATGTTTCCAATTATATATGTTATCTAAAACATGCTTGATAAAATAAATAAATAAATAAAATAAACTTTGCTCTCAGTTCTCCTTGCTCTTCTCCTACCGTGACATCTTTACTTATTAATTCATTGATTTCACTCTTTGATGATTTTCTTGGAATTTAATTTCATTAGTCTTAAACTCTTAACATTTATTATTTCCTTTGATTTTAATCAAATGTAATTTTCAAATGGATTCAAAGGAAGCATGCAGTGTTGTGGTTAGCCAGCAGCAGTGAGGATGAGGTTCCCGAGGAGCCTGTGCTAAGTGCGAGTGAGCACAGGATGATTCGTAGAAGAGAACAGCTGGAGCAGCACAGACAACTTGGGAGTAAGAATGCAACATAATGACCCCTCCCTTCAGGGAATATAAGCCTGGTTTCAAAGAGTTTTTGCTTTTGCAGAAAGCAAAAACGTTGAAGGATCCAACATTGTGTGTAGAGACTCTGCCTTATCTGAAGAATTCTGTCAAGGCTTTTCTGGTTGGACTAATTGGCTGCAAGCCATCTTTTATCTACAAATAAGTGTATATGTAGATTAAAGCTCTGAAGGTTTAAGTTACTGAGTTTGTTTGAGATTTTCTTGTTGGTAACAGAGTTGGGTCAGAACATGCAGGCCCAATAATAACTGCAATGAAAAATTAATTGTTATGAGCCTAAGAAACAATTTCACTTTAACTTCTGTACTTTAACCATTAGATGGTCTTTTGTGTTTAGATTTGGTCTGAGGATAATAATGTAGCACTTGGGGAAGAAGATGCAGCCCAGAAGCCCAGCACTGGAGGTCAAGATGGAGAAGACCTGCACAGCTACCATGTATTTCCCTTTGATGCTCAGGTAGGTGGGCAGGAAGGAGATCCAGACACTGCAGAAGACCAGCATGCTGAAGGTGATCAGCTTGGCTTCATTGAAGGCCCCAGGAAGATTCCTGGCCAGGAAAGCTACAGTGAAACAAATGGCAGCCAGAAAGCCCATGTAGCCAAGGACAATATAAAACATGATGACAGAACTTTCGTTGCATTGAAGGATGATCTCCCCAGGCTGGGAGTTCAGGTCAGAGTCGGGGAATGGAGGAGAAATGACTAACCACATGGCAGAGATGAAAATTTGACCAGAACAACTACAAAGGATGATGGAGTTGGCCAAGCTCTTCCCCAACCATCTTCTGACTTTATTCCCTGGTTTTGATGCCAGGAATGCCAGCACCACCATGATTGTTTTAGCCAACACAGAAGACACAGCTATTGAGAAGACAATGCTAAATATTGTTTGTCGGAGAAGACAGGTGGCTTTCCTTGGTCGGCCAATGAAGAAAAAGGAGGACAAAAAGCAGAGCATGAGGGAGACCAGGAGAATGTAGGAGAGATCCCGGTTGTTGGCTTTGACAATGGGAGTTTCTCGGTATTTAATGAATATGATTAAAATGAAACCAGTGATTGGGAAGAAAAATAGAGCAAAGGTGACCAGGATAATTTCCAGATGCTCTTCATAGGAAAGGAATATTATTCTTTTGGGGATACATTGGATCATTGATCTGTCTGTCTGTCTGTCTATCTATCTATCTATCTATCTATCTATCTATCTATCTATCTATCTATCTATCTAATGATAAATAGATAGATATTGTTCAGTTGCTTAATTGTGACTCCATTATCAAGAAAATAAAACACAGTGTCAGAGTTCCAAGTAATAGTTCCATAGCAAGCAAGATTCTGAGGCAGGTGAATTCCTCAAAGAATAGCTTTATTGGATATATCATATTGGCACAAATCTGGTGAAAACTGACTCTGAAGTTTCCCACAGCCCAATCTTCCATTGACCTCCAAAATTTGCTCAAACTCATGTTCATTCTATCAATGACATTAACTAACCATTTGATTGTCTGCCATTCCCTTCTCCTTTTGCCTCCAATCTTTCCTAATGGCAGGGTTTTTTTTTTTCTTGTAATGAGTCTTTTATTCTCATTTTAAAAATTAATATTGTTTAATTTCAAAATATAATGGTCATAGTGCAATTTCTTTTGCCCAATATGCCCTGTTGCTTTTTGTAGTACACGGTGGATAAAATGGTTATCTTATTTCTCCCTTAGATTCTTTCTCAATCAGAACTAAATTTGATGGACCCTCATTGGAACCCCTTACCTGCCATGGCTGAAGTATGGGAACTCCCAATCTTTTTTCTGTTTCCTTCCTTCTCCACCTAGATCTGAGGAATATGCTGCATTCAGGGCATGGAACAGAGTTTTAATGAGAGCATAAACATGGTGCTCATTTCGAATCCAGATCCTCGTGCTTTTCTTTTGGGTCTCCAATGGCCCTTTCTGGGTGCATCTTCTCCGTCCTTTGACAGAAAAGACCTGCTTTGAAAAAAAACAGTTAAAGGTCTTATATTCCAAGTGGTGTTCCACAAACAAATTGGGTTCAAAGTCAACATCTGCTGGCCTTTTTTTCGCCTGAAAATTAAAGGTCAAAACACTATGGACATATGTAAAAAGTCTGTCCCTTTCCATCTGGTATTGCCCCAAGACTGTGATGATCCAGATTTTCCCTTTAATGGGTCCTCTGAGATATTTAATTATTAAATATAGAGGGATAATTCTGTCCAAAAAGGGAGTGTATTCCATGTAGTAAACAAAGACATTGACTTGTCTCCACTTAGAGATGGCACTCTTGAAGGATTCTATATGTTTATTGGTTGATAATCGTTGAGATATAACAACACAAATTCCATTCCTGAAAAGCAAAGAAGTAAATGTCCTCAAGAAATGATCTCCCTCCTCTGTGTCTGAAGCAAAGAGACCGATCAAGATCCACCTGAAATGGAGGAGCAGTTGGACAATTCTTGGATAATGGAACCCTAGTTTGGTGAACATACGATAGAAAAAGGGGAATTGACTTTTATCACTCAGGTCTGCTGAAGACATTCTACTACTTATCTGAAAACACAATGAAGAAAGCTTGGTTATATTAGGGGTTAGATCAAGATTTAAAATATTATTTTAATAAATAAATCTTGATTCTTGAGCACACATTAGAATAGTTAAATAAATAATTATGAGCCATACAAAATATAAAACAGAAAATATTAATAAGCACATTAAAAAGGGGTCAAATTAAGCAAAAAGAAGAATGCAAATCATATTTCTTTTTTTTTAAAGAATTTTTTAAAAAAATTAAAAAAAATATTTTTTTAAAAAAAAATTAAAAATAAATTTTATTGAATAAACATTAAAAACAATTGAACACAGTGCAACTTTCTTGGCCATCATTTTAGCCATACAAGCTATAGTATAGAGATATACATAACAGTTAATTTCCTTTTTCCCTTAAGTTATTAGTATAATGATAGCTGCATATTATTTCTATTTCTACATTTATATAGATTTATTTACAATTATATACATATTTACAACCATCTTTTATACTCATGCATTCGTATCATCTCATATTGGTCCATTATATTCCATTCTCTTTGGTTTACAAAACTTTAACTTTCATATTTCTGCATCACCATTACTATTTACTGCTATCAGATCCACATATGCACAGATAGGAAAACACAGACACAAACCTGTGGGACTTTGTAGGTGGCTACTAATGTTGACATCTGAATAGAGACATCACTATCGGCTCCATCAAGAAGAACTAAAAGGTTGTCCTTCCTTCCACAGCTGTAGTTGGGAACATTGGCTTCTCCAACAGAGAGCATGTCCAGCAAGGCGTCTGAAGTGCCAATGGTGCTCAAAGAGTTGTCATGGATGTTGTAGCCAAGTGTGAGATTGTGTAGGAACTGGGGTTTCTTATTGACCTCTTGAATGGCAAAAACGAAGCGTATGATTCTTGACAGATCAAAAGTTAAACTACTGTAAAATAATATTAATTTTATCGTCATCATCAACAACAAAATATTTTATTTTATTTCCATTTGTCTCCAAATCCCATTAAATCTTAATCCAGTACTAATTGAAAATCAGAAACAAATGACAGTCACCCATCACCACTGAATATTCATGAGTATTGAGAAGATGAGATATAGTCCTTCACCATTTTTAAGAATCAGAAATATATCATTATTTGTAGCAGTACTGATTTACATCATCCCAGTATGTGGATTGCAAAATAATTCAATTATTCAAGGAGAACTACCATAAGAGGAAAAGGGATTTTGATAAGTAATCCAGCAAAGCAATTCTTTAAAAAATGTCATGAATTCCTATGAGGATTAGGCATTGAATATAAATGAATAGTTATAAATATGTGGAAACAGGTTAGACTGGGGCAAATACAACCATTTCAATCACTACTTTAAACAAAAATCAGGAGTCAAGTGATGAACTTGAGCATTAGATAAGAAGAAGAAAAATCTGGACTTTTCCAGGTTTTTTAATGCCTCATGTTTGGATGTGAGTCTCTTCTACAAAATAAGACAAAAAAAGGAAGATTCAAAATTAGAAATACATCTGAATTGAATTGAATTGAATTCCTTATTGTCATTGTACGTATATACACAGTATACATACAGCGAAATTCACATAACACCCAGAGACCAGACCAACATGCACATGCATCTGAAACCTAAATTAAGAAGAAAGCAGAAAAGAAGACTGTTAGAACTGCAAATGAATGGAATGCAATTGTATCACACTGATTGACTTACGATTGAGACAGACTAGAAGGAACCGTATTGAAAGTCAATGTTACATGTGATATTGTTGTTGCACTGATGATCATACTAACAAGATGGTCTCCTGGCCTGTAGTAGCTCCATGGTTTTTTTCCACCTTTGCTCTCCAAACTGAGTGGGCACTTCTTTCTAAGCTTCCCAGAGATTGGCTGCAATATTAGCAGCATCAGAAACACATGAAGGAGGCCCATAATTCAGGGGGCTGAATGGATTCCTTTCTTGTTTTTAAAGAAGAACAACAGGAAGGGTTAGAAAGATTAAAAGCACTTTCACTTTTATGGAGATGGAAAGATGGAAATAGCAGTGCTCCTCTGATTCTGACTTAGATAAACCAACCTTCACTTGGAAAGAGGAGAAAGAGACATTCAACAGCACAGACACTGACTGTCTCAGAACATGTGGCACAAGGAGCATTGCTCACTATATTTATTCTTTTCTCGTGCAAGATCCCTTCCATGTTCCTTCATTCTGATGTATCCACCCAAGGTAGTCACTGGAGGAGTAGCAAAAGAGGTCTCAGAGATGGGATTGTGATAATTACAGTGAGAAGCAAATTATTCCCTTAGGATCCAGAAGTTATTCCAGGGCTTCATATGCAGAGGGACAGCTAGAGAAATATATATACATCAAAAATCACAGATACACCCAGGGGGGCACCGTTCTGTAGTAGTTGTGGTACTCTCTATCAGGACATGTGCAGAAAGAGATTCTGGAGAAAGATAATTCAACACCTTCTGCTATCCTTCATCATGATCTCTAGAGTGGATAGAATATTTTTTTTCTCAGCACCTTTTGTGTTCTCATTCCTTATTGATATAAAACTGTTCTGTCTCGCCTTTCCTCTTTCCCAAAAGATGAAAGAGTACACACTCACACAAACACAGGCAGGCAAGCTGGCTCGGACTCCACAGAGTTAATTCTTTGGAACTAATAATATTCTTGGCATTCCAACACATCCTGCCTGCCAAGTCCGAACTGATAATAAATAAAATTTTACTCACAGAAAATCACAGAAAAGACAGTCCAGAAAGAAAATCTGAAGTAAGGTTAAACTTTTTCCTGTACAAAGTTTCAGGAGAAAACACACCCACTTTTATCCCCTGTGGGGTGTGGCTCAATGACTCAGTTCACTCTCTGACCCTCCCACGCCTCCTACATTGCTGCTCACATTTCTCCCTACGACGCTGCTTAGGATCGAGCCAACACTCTTCCTCCTTACTCCCTGTCAGGGGCTGCTCCGATATGCCTTCCTCCTGATTAATCTCAAGCTGTTTCTCTCGGTTGTCTGATGGAACCTGAGGCATTATCAGGGAGGAAGGTCCTGGGGAGGAAGGCATTGCCAGAGAGGAAGGTGCTTGGGAGGAAGGCATTCCCAGTTCCTCCTCCTCATCTTCCAGGTCCTCTTCCTCTGGCAGCATAGGCTCAGGAATCGGGGCTACAACATAAGACACAGAGAATGTTTATATTTGGAAAATTCTTAGTTTTTTAAAAAATAAACATTGGGTGCAACTGAGATGGTGGCAGTGCCCACAGTGTGTGTAAGTAAGCAAGTAAGTAATTAGGGGGTTGTGTCCGGGCTCCAACAAATCCCCCTCATTCAAAGCAAAAGTCCCTAGCTGCATCTCAGAAAAAGTAAATTGGTTTATTAGAAATTGTCATGTTGGCACGTGGCTGGGTGCAACCGGTACTAAATCCCACCATACATTTCCCCTTTGATCCTGGTCTTTCCCCTTCCCCATGGATGTGATTTCTCCAATAGGACACATTAGTCTCCAATAACCATTTTTTTCCCAAAAAAGTTTTTAATTTTTTAATTTTTACAAATCTCTTTACGTGAGCAATGTGGTTCCAGATTATAACACTTATACATAATCATACTTTCATTTCCACCAACCTTATATAATATCATCTCATATCACTTATCTTTAAATAAATTTCCATTTTATATTTCAGTTCATTAATTCAGTATCGATGTCATTTCATCCAAATATAGATTCCCAGTTCTTTATCCCCTATTACTTCCATTTTTAGCTTACCACCTATTTTATTTAACATTACACATCATTCTTGTCCTTAATTTTCCCTAAGCCAATTATATAATAAACAATCTAAGAAACAGCAAGAATAAAACAAAACCAATACATTTAGGATCCAAATGGTATATCCCCTCTATCTATCTAATTTAATAATTCATTCCCCAAGTTTAACCATATTAACATTAAATAATCAACTATATATTTTAAAACATGTATATTTTAAGGTATTCCCCCTAGAATCGCTGAAATGACTTCCTAATATATCTCATTTCATCTTGACTTTTCTTATAATCATTAATAATCATATTTTTTCTTGCTTACCACTTATCCAAAATTTGTTTATATATTTTAATACATTTCCATTCCCCTGTTTTATTCCTCTAATATAAGGGTTCATAACAGCATAATTAATATACAGTTATGTATATATAGTTATATAATCCTAAAATAATTTCCAGAAAGTTTTAAACTAAATGCCAATATACATTCCCATGTGATATCCCCTTTGTACAATCCCTAACCCTAATCTCGAAATCTCATAACTTTAACATTCCTTTTAATTTTGGCTAGGTTTCCCTTTTCTAAATTTCCCCAATCTTGCTTCTTTTTTCCTTCTGGTTTTACTTTTATTTCCCTCTGCCTGTCAGCCATGTTTTCTCCTCACTTTTCAGTTCTTTTTTTTTTTTTTTGGAGTTTCTTCTTGTGTATTCCCCTCCTCCTCCTCCTCCTCCTCCTCCTCCTCCTCCTCCTCCTCCTCCTCCTCCTCCTCCTCCTCCTCCTCCTCCTCCTCCTCCTCCTCCTCCTCCTCCTCCTCTTCTTCTTCTTCTTCTTCTTCTTCTTCTTCTTCTTCTTCTTCTTCTTCTTCTTCTTCTTCTTCTTCTTCTTCTTCTTCTTCTTCTTCTTCTTCTTCTTCTTGGGTGTCTTACCTCTTTTATTTGCTGTCTCTGTTGTCAATGTCTCTGTTATAAATCCTTTTATGTCTTTTGACAATGGTCCTTGTTCTTCATCTTCGTCCTCTCTGAGCTTCCTTGGTTCTTCTGCAAGCTGTGATGCCATTACTTTACTCAGCATTATCTTGACCACTCTTATTTTTTCTTTAAGCATCTCTCTTACAGTTTGGAGCTCTGATTTAAATTCTTTGCTTATTTCTTCCATTTCTTTAGTCTATTAAGTTATTCTTTATTTTATTAAAGGTCAAGTTTTTCTATTATAGTCCTTGTCAAAAGTCTCAGTTTATCTCATTTTCTCTTTCTTCTGTTTTCTTATCACAATCAACTTCCAACAATCCTAAAGTATTGCATTCTTTTATATTTTACTATAATCCCCTCTTCTTTTTTATAAGCTTCTGGGGATCTTGTTTATACAACCAATATTTTTCCATAGAAACATAAAAGAAGGGAATCTTTAACCCTTAGGTGGTGCTCTATATCACTTTCTTTTATTTTAAATCACTTTTCTGTAGTATTAATATTTAATTTTATCACTTTAAAATAAGTCCAGCATTTTATCTAATGCCTGATTAATGTCCAATAATGTCCAATAATAATATAATTAATGTCCAATAATAATGTCTAATGCCTGATTAATGTCCAAACAACATATATGTTGTTCCAAATTTAGTCTGTATAAAGACTAATTTAACTGTATTTATTTGTATATGATTCTTTTATTTCTGGCTTTTTTTTACCTTATATTTTCCTCTTATTTCTTGTTTGCCGCTACCACTCTTCCAAACAAGAGCTCCTTCTTTCAGCTTTTTCAGGGTTTTCAAAAGAATATTCAAAGTCTTTTATCCAGTTACACGCTGCTCACCACTTTCACTCTCCTGCACAAAACTTGTGTCCTGGCAGCTTCCCGTCTTCAGGGCAGCCATTAAAGACTACCGCTTCTCCCTTATGGCCCAACTTTCACAGCCATACATTGCAACTGGGAAAACCATAGCCTTGACTATACACACATTTTTTGGTAGGGTGATGTCTCTGCTTTTAGTATGCTGTCTAGATTTGCCATAGCTTTCTTCTCCAGGAGCAAGTGTCTTTTAATTTCTTGGCTGAAGTCCCCATCTGTGGTGAATTTGGAGCCCAGGAAAATAAAATCTGTTACTACCATCAGCATTCCAGAAAATGAACTCCAACTCCAAAACTCCAAGACAGGCATTTTCTCAAAGTTCCATTTTATTTGAGTTGTCATACTGGCACATCTGGGTAAACCCAAATCTGAGAGTTCCAGGTTTTCCCTCAGTAATTCAAAAAGCCAAATCCAGCCCCTGCACCCATCAGTCCATCACATGGTCCAATCACAATCTGTCCCAACTTGACACATCTCTTCAACCACTCCTCCTCCAGGTGCAGGAATACCATGACCTTGACCAAAAAGAAAAATACTATTATGTCTAAATACATACACTTTGCTAATCACCACCCCCCTTCCAATTTCCTGGGCACAGGAATGTGGCAGAGTGGAAGCTACTGGTGTTAATATGTCTTCCAAAGCTGACAGGCTGTCAGTTTTGAAATTCAGCTGCCACATTTAAAATGGAAGGGGGGAGGAGTGGAGGAGTTGAAAAGTTCAAGGTTATTCTGTATGTCATATTAAGAAATTTCAGTTGTAGTTAATTGGTTCTCGTGATTTATGAATGTAGAAGTGGGAGAAGGGAGGAGAGAAAGTGGATTCTGTGTAACGCACAAAAATATTTTCACTTTGGGAAATTGTTTTAGACATACCAGATCTGTTTCTAAATAAATCAATTGGAGAGAAAAATGTCTCAGAGTGATTGATATCATGGATACTTTCTGGATGCCTTACACAGGCATCCCCCCTGAAGAAAAAACACGTCCTGGAAAATAGAATAGACAAACACAATAAGGGGTCAATGCATTGTCCATCAAACCACTTAATCCCTCCGCCCCCACAGGAGGACCCTTTGGCTTGTCAGGGAATTTATCTGAATCAACAATAGGCTACTCATGGCCAGGCAGGTGTTACTATTGTAGTGCTGACCAAACCTCTGGAAGCTATGTAGACTGGTTGGGGAGGTACTAACTTTTATTCAAATTTAGGAAGAGGGAGTGGCTTCCTGGTTTTGATCCCCCATCCCCAAGCATCTAGAAATGAGCCATCTCTGGATGGGATGGCACTCCCCTGGATGAAGGTGATGAACTTGTTATGGGACATCCTAGACTCATGATTACAGCTCAATGTTCAAGGGGCACATTGTTAGAAAAGGCTTCACAAAGGTTGTTCTTGTGTACTAACTGTGCCTTTGCTCATGTCTTGGTCACTTCCTTATTGAATTACTTCAATATGCTCTTATGTGGTTACTCTTGAAGAGCACCTGGAATTTACATATGTAGATAAAACACTTCCTTTTTCTTATTTCAAATGGCAATTTTCAGAGGAAGGCTGATCAAGATGGCTGCAGAAAGATGACTTGGATTCTCCTCCAGGAGAGGATTGAAAGACTCTTGTCTGTAAAAACCACAGCTAAAACAATGGAAGGTATAGATACCACAACCATATTTTTTGGCATATCAGCAAGATTCTCACTGCACAGGTATTGCTGTTTCAAAAAGCTCGATGTGGCAACTTAAGCCTCTATAGGCTAAGGCTGTCATTCTGGAGCTTCTGAATTCCAGCAACATCTGGATAGCCACAAGTTACCTAATTCTGTTTAGGTTGGATTAGGTTGGAATGATAGGTATGCATAAGATGATGAGAAATATATGGCATTTAATTTTTATCTATCAGCATCTTGATTTAATTGGATGGTTGTTTCTTACCACCAAGAATCTCGGTGTGGAGTAAATTAAGATGGAAAATAAATATTAGATTTACTCAACATGTGTTCAGTACTCAGTTTAGATAAATCACGAAAAACAGTGGTGGGATTCAAATTCTTTTTACTACAGGTTCTGTAGATGTGGCTTGGTGGGTGTGGCAGTGGAAGGATATTACAAAATCTCCATTCCCACCCCACTCCAGGGGAAGGATACTGAAAAATCCCCATTCCCTCCCCACCTCACTAACCTGCTTTCCAGCTCCATTCTTCTGTTCAGGGCAACCAAAGAAGACTCAGCCGATCAGCTCGGATTCGGGAGGCAGAGAAGAGATGGGGGTGGGGCCAGTTAGAAGTGGTATTTGCCGGTTCTCTGAACTATTCAAAATTTACTGCTACTAGTTCTCCAGAACTGGTCAGAAACAGCTGAATACCACCTCTGACTAAAACCTATTACTGGGATATCATACCCTGAAAGTTCAAAAAAGGTCCCTGGACATCTTGGAATTTTACTGTAAATGGTTGGGGACATTATCTTCCAAATATTTTTCATTATTTCAAGCAAAATCTTTGGCCCACTTATGTATGGAGAACAGTTTGGACCATTTCCTACATGCAGATGATTGAAAAAGTTGAGACGTAAAATTCCTCTGTCTCACATTTATACATTTCTCCTAGAGAACTTCTCCTTTGTATTCTGGTCTGGGCGTAGGATGATAATGTAGCACTCAGGGATGAAGACACAGCCCAGCAGCCCAGCACTGGAGGACAAGATGGAGAAGATCTGCACAGCCACCATATTTTTCCCTTTGGTGCCCATATAGTTGGACACAAAACTCACCCAGATTCTGCAAAAGAGCAGCATGATGAAGGTGATCAGCCTGGCTTCATTGAAGGCCCCAAAGAGATTCCAGGAAAGTGGGCAAAGCCAGGGTCACAGATGTGAACCTCACAAGCCAGTGTTTATTTAATAAATAAAAAATTGAAAGCATAAATATACTTAGTGGCTTACAACAATGCCAAAGGACATCACAGAATTTCAAGGAAAAAAAGAAAAAAAACTTCTATTCTCTCAATAACTTTCTCCAGGGATGGGTGTCAACTAAAAAAATACTTCTTTGGTCCTTTTAGTTGTTAGTAGAAAGGGAGGGGGAAAGTAGTGCATTCCTAAAATGCTTCAGATAATTGCTAGGAAGCTGAAGCTGTTGGCGCACAAGATTATTACTGGAGTGCATGATTGATGATTCTTGGCTATGAATGTGTCCCATTGGAGAATATACATCCAGGGGATAGGGGAAAGACCAGTGTCAAGAGGGAAATGAATGATGTATCTTAGTGTTGGCTGCAGCCAGGTAATGCCGACATGGTCACTCCTAATAAATCATTTTTTTTACTCTGAGAGATCCAGCTAGAGTCTTAAGATTTGAATGGGGGGTGGATTTGTCAGAGCCCTGACAGGGATTGTACCAGTTTGGACAGGTTCTATAAAACCGGTTGCTCTAAAGAGCAGCTGACACTGAACCAATTTTCTGGTCTTCTGTTCATCCCACCCATCTGCCTGGGCTCTACGCTGTGCTTTATTCCCTACTTTTTCCTCCTTAGCTGCTTTGTGTGGCACAGCTGAGTGCCGCTTGTCAGTGGGAGAAGGTGAATGCTTGCTGGAGCTGGTAATTTGTAAATAGTGCACAAAGCACACACTCACCAAATTGGTTGTTATGTTGGTAGGATCCCACCCGTGACTTTCTCTATATATACACTGTTAGGGATATACCCTAGCAGATTCTGCACAGGGCAGCCAGGCAGGCAGGCAAAATATGTGAGATAAGTGTTGTGTAGCTTACACTCAGTAAACCATAAACAGTGCCAATTAAAGTAGTTTTATTCCAGCAAGAGTTAAAGCATAGTCAAAACAGTCCATATATCATACACTTAGTTCAGTCCATCCAGGGATTATCCAGTTGCAAATTCCAATGTCAAAAATGAGAGGTCGGTACACTTACAAAATAACAGTCCGGTAATTTATCTCTTCACAGTAGAGAGAGATATGCAACAAACTCAGAAACTCCTCTCTTCCTTTCTGCAACTCCAGTAATTGCCAGCAAAGTGTCAGGGAATCGTCAGCGTCTCATCAGCATCTCTTGCTCCCTCTTATGGTGTTTTCACACCACACCCAAAATACATGCTTTGCATTTAAAGTAACACACACTTTAAACTAACAATCATAGCTTATATATATATATTATCTTACCCAAACTAGTTAGGTGACCAATGTTATACCTAACATTCTCCCCTTTTGGGTAATATAATAATATATATAGCTATTTACAATCTTAACCCATAGTCATCACAACTCTCTTTGTGTTTCACTGCACCTTGGGCTTTTGTGAACTGATCAGCAATATTTTGCTCAGTCATACAATATTCCAATCTTATTAAACCATCTTTTACAGATTGTCTTACATTCAGATATCTAAGATCTGTATGCTTAGATCTCGTTTTTACAGCAATATTTGTAGCCAACTGTATGGCTGCTTGATTGTCCTCATACACAACAATGGAATCATTAACAGTTAATCCCATATCCAACAACAACTGTTTATACAGAATTAAATCAGTACATAATAAAGATAGACATGAAAATTCTGCTTCCATTGTGGACATACTTATGTGTTGCTGTCTAATTGACCTCCAACCAATTAATGCTTTTCCTAATAGTGTAGCCATTCCAGAAGTTGATTTCCTAGTGTTTATATCTGTTGCAAAACTTGCATCAGCATATGCACTTAAAATCAAATCATCTTTTGGCTCCAAATACAATGCATAGTGCATTGTCCTTTTAAGATACCTTAAGATACGTTTTGCTGCTTGCCAGTGTCGTTCATTGGGTTCAGTGTTGAAACGAGCCAATTGATTAATGCTATAGGCAATATCTGGCCTTGACCAATTACTAATGTATGATAGACTACCAATTAACGACTGATAAATAGTCTTATCAAATTTTGAACTCTGAACATCAGTCCGGCAAAATTCCTGACTCATTGGAGTTTTTGCTGGCTTACAAAGTTCCATCTTATATGTTTTTAGTAATTGATAAATCTTATCCTCTTGAGATATCTTATAGCCACGATTGGTTTTATTTATTGTCAATCCGAGATACTGTTTTATCTCTCCTAATTGCTTTAATTTTATCCTCTTTCCTAATAATGATATTATTTCAGTAGCTTCATTATTAGTTTTTGTAATTAAGGCAATATCATCTGTAAACAACAATAACCACTGATCAATTTTAAATCCCTGTTCCTGTAAGTCCTGTCGAGTTCTTAGTTTTCCTAAAGGGTCTAATAAATCTTTATATTTAGTCGTTTTTGTTATATCCAAATTGTTGGGATGAACCATTGCCTCCATTGTTGAAAGCCAAATTGGAATTTTTAAATAATGTTTTTTACATATTTTTTTCCAATTAGTTAATAGTGAATCTCTAATAAGATGTCTATGAAAGTACGCCTGTTTAGTTTTCCCCACATCCCATAGAAATGCGTGCCATCCTCTCTGAAGGTCGTGCCCTTCCAAGACTAGAGTTCTTTTGTTCCATAAATTGACCCAGTCTTTTAACCATAATAAGTTGGCTGCCCAATAATATAATTCCCAGTTTGGAAGCGCTAGCCCACCTCTACTTTTTGCATCTTGTAAGGCCTTAATACTGATTCTAGCTTTTTTCCCTTGCCAAATAAATTTAAGAGTTACCTTATTTATATCATCAAAAAAATTTTTTGGTAATTTTATTGGGATTGTCTGGAATAAGTAAAGGAGTTTTGGTAAGATGTTCATTTTGATTGTGGCAATCCTGCCCAGTAGAGAAAGCTGCAACTTATTCCAAGATTCTAGATCTTTCTTAATTTGCTGTAACAGTTTATCATAATTATTCTCTTTGAGTGATTTACTATGTGGTGTTAACCATATGCCTAAATATTTTGTTGCCTGTATCCCCATGGTTTTTTCTAATTCTTTCCTCTGGTTCTCTGTTAGATTTTTAGTCAGTAATTTCATCTTATTTCTGTTAATCTTTAATCCTGCTACTGAACCATATTGTTCTAGTTCTTTTATTAGATTATGTCCTTTTTCCATGGGATCCTCTAGGAAGAAAACCATATCATCTGCAAACGCCTGTAATTTATATTCCTCTGCTTTGACCCTAACTCCTTGGATTTCAGAATTTTGTCTTATCCGCGTTAACAATAATTCTAAAGCAAATATAAATAAAAGGGTGAGAGAGGGCAACCCTGTCTAATGCCCTTTTCAATGCTTAGTGGGCCTGTTTGTTCACCATTAATTAGTATATTGGCTTGTTGGGTATTGTAAATTGTTGTGATAATATTCTCGAATTTAGTGCCCAGATTCATGTTATAGATTTTTGTATTAAAAGTGCCAATGTAAGTTATCGAATGCTTTTTCCGCATCTAGAAACATGAGTGTAAATTGTTTCTCTGGATGAGCTTCATAATATTCTAAGACGTCAATAACGGTTCTTAAATTGTTTTTAATTTGGCGGAATGGAAGGAAACCATTTTTGGTCTTCATGAATGTATAAATTTAAAACTTGTTTTACTCTATTCGCTATAATTGAGGTAAATAATTTATAATCAGCGTTTAAAAGTGAGATTGGTCTATAATTGATGATATATCTGGCATCCACATCCTCCTTTGGAATTAACGCAATCAACGCCTCCCTCCATGAGTCTGGCATTTTGGCAGCCAAAAGTACTTCGTTAAACACTTCCAGCATCAGAGGCCCTACTAAATCTATTGTGGCTTTATACAATTCTACTGGAATCCCATCTGGACCAGGGATTTATTATTACATTGATTTTCCATTGCAGATTTTAACTCAGACCATGTAATATCCTTATTTAGTAATTCTTTGTCTCCTTCCCCTATTGTTTTATCATTCGTATTCTCCAGATAAGTTCTTATTTTATCCTCATTAATTTCTTCTTTTTTATATAATCTTTGAAAATAGTTTAATATAATATCCTTTTTCTTCTCAATCTCATGTTGTGGGATGCCTTTCTCGTCTATTAATTGGTGTATCAATCTCTTTTCTTTTTCTTTTTAAGTTTATAAGATAGCCATCTTCCTGGTTTATTGGTGTGTTCAAAATAATTTTGTTTGGACCTTCTCAAGCTAACTTCTATTTTATCTTGTTCAATTAAATTCAGCTTATGTTTGGCTAGTATTAACTGATTTTGTAGTCCTTGGATCTTAGGGGTTTTTTGTAATTGTATTTCTAAGTCTTGGATTTGTTGTTGTAACGTGTTTTGTTGGGCATAAATTCTCTTGTTTCTCATAGCATTATAGGAAATTGTTGTGCCTCTTATAATTGCTTTCATAGTATCCCAAATGTTCTGTTTTGAAGTTGTTTCATTATTATTATCTTTTAGAAAATAGTTTAGCTCCTCTTTCAGTTTATTAATATACTCTTCTTCGTTTACAATTTGGTTGTTTAGTGTCCATCTTTTTTTATTCGTCTCCTATCTCTCCAAATTAGCTGTATTGGGTTATGATCAGCCCATTCATTCGGTAGGATTTTGATTTCTTTTATTTCATTAGCCAAGTCCAAATCCATCCAAGCCATATCTATTCTGGTCCAAGTCTTATGTGGGTTAGAATAGTATGTAAATTGTTTTCCTTCAAGATTCCATTCCCTCCATAGATCTTTTAAATTTAGCTCTCTCAACATTTCCTTACATGCATGAAAGTTCCCTTTTCCCCTTCTTGTTTTTCCCCATATTACTATGGTCTTTCTGGTAGTCTGCAATGGAGTTAAAATCGCCAATCAAGCAAATGTTTCTTTTTCAAAGCCTACTATTTTTTGGTGAAGGTGTTTAAAAATTTCCCCTAGTCATCATTTGGGGCATAGATTGCTACAAGTAAAAATGTGATGTGGTTTATCCAAACTTGTATAACCAGAGTTCTTCCTTCGGGATCCGACCAGATTAATTCTGCCTTTACATCTTGTTTTACATAAATTGCAATTCCTTTTTCTTGTGTTTGTCGGCCGGTGCTGTAAAAGTTTACCTAATTTTGGACAAATTAGATGTCTTTCGTCATTTTGAAATATGTGTCTCTTGAAGACATATTATATCTGCGTTATGTTGAATAAGTTTTGAGAATATCCTTTTTCTTTTTGATAATGAATTTAATCCGTTTATATTGATGGAAAGCAACTTCTTCCCCTCCACCATTTATCTACTTCTGCTTAGATTTTTGCCTAGTAATGATTCGGTTCTCTTGTTGTTGTTGTTGTGGGGTTTGCTCTTCTCTCCCATGTTGTGGATTATCACTTCCTGAAATTGGAGAAAGTCGTTCCTTTTGGGTTCTGTGATAATATCGGACCTCCTGTGGTCTTGTTTTAGGTTCTTCTTTGGTGGGTTGACTATTCTTATCTGTGAGCTGTTGATGAAAAACTTGGGCCTGTTCTATCGATTCTATTTTGATTTTCCTCTCTTTCCATGTAATTAACATCCCTTCCGGAATTAACCATTTAAAATGGATTCCTTCTTTATTTAAATCATTAGCTAAAAATTTATAATCTTGTCTTATCATCCTCACTCTCTTTGGAATTTGTTTTAAAATCCTAATTTCTCTGCCTTTATATGATATTGTTTCCTCCCTAGACATTTTCAAAATTAAATCCCTCAGACATCTCCTAGAGAAGTGGATATGAATTTCTCTTGGACAGTTGTTACACCTGGCGAAGCTTGTGCTAACCCTATATACCTCATCAAACTCTTTAATTAGATCATCTTTTTCCTTTCCTAGCCATTCAGCCAATATTTCTGCCATCAAATGTTCCAATTCTTCATTTTTGGCTTCTGCCACATTCTGGAATCTTAAATACGCCATTGCTTTGTCCATCTCAAGGTGGACCAGAGAGTCTTCCATTTCTCTAAGTATATTTTTAAATTCCTCATCCATCCTTTCAAAGTTAGTCTCCATGTGTTTTGTTCTACTCTCTATATCTTTTATTTTCACTTCGTTTCTCTCCATGGCCTGCTGTAGAGACCCTATCTTACCCTCCACCTTCGATATATCCGCTTTCATTTCAGCCTTCAGTTTCCCCATCTCATCTTTCAATTCGCTTATATCTGCTCTAGTTTCCTTGTGATTTTTAATCATCATTTCTTGCATTTTAGATATAGCTTCCTGCAAGGCTAATATGGAAGTTTGTATATTAATATTGGGGACATTGGGCTGCTTTTCCCCTATTAAAGACTCCTTGATAGTTTTTTGAGATGTTGGTGGGGTGGCTGTCAATGTAGTCGATAGGGTCGGGATAGCCTTCTTTCCTGTTTTTAAGGCCATAGTTGTAGTGGATGTCATCTCTCTAAGTATTTGTTTTTGTTGATGCACAATTTTAAATATATTATCCCAAATCACCATTCAGTATTTGGGTCCTGTACTTGAAAGACTATTCACGTATTTCAATTTTATATCTCACTCCACAGTCTTTTCCCCTATATCATAAATAGATATCTGCAACAATATTCTAGTCTATGTAATAAGAAAATTGGTCAACAATAGTACATCAATTAACACGTTAAGGGATTAATCTTAAATGTCATAAGTAGTCTAAATAATTTATAAATAGATTATATCAACAAAGTTTATCCCTTTTTACTATTAATACTTACAACAGTAAACTCTTAACTCTTTGATAATAGTGTATCCTCCTCTTCCCCCAAGTAAGTAAAATTATGTAAAGTATTTAGGAGATACAATAGGGAGGCAGGGGCAAGATAATAAGAGAAGGGGTAGAAGAGAGATTACCACAGCTTCAGAAAATCAACAAACAAACAACAAGGAAGTCATCTTAAAGAGAAAATAGTGCCAACTTAGTAAACTTAAGTAGTACCACGTAATAAAGAAAGCAAACTGGGTGAGCTAAAGTTCCATCTTCCAGCTAGAGGTTTCTTTTCAGCCTTCCAATCAGCAAATGGTGAAATGTGCTGACTAATCTGCAGTCCCAAAACCGTCTTTCCCAGCCTACTGTTCGCCTCTGCCTTCTTCCTCTTGCTGCTGCTTCTTTCTTTGCTTTCCAACTTTTAAATCCACATACAAATCTTCCAAAGTCCAATATAATGCTCAATTTATCTTCTCCCCAATATTAAGTAGATGTAATAGTCATGTTGTGCTCAGATCAGTTCCGGACCTCCGATCTCCAGGTTTTAGCAATCTCCCTCTTTCCCCAGAGCTTCCCCTTCACAGGGTAAAACTGTGCTTTCCTTCGCTCTCCATTATAATCTTTCCATTTTTCCAATTGCTTTTCTGGCCGCTCTCCGCCCAACTTCCAAGAGGTGCTTATCACAACCAGGAGAGAAGAATTTATGCTATCATTCTTCTGTCATTCTACTCCCTTCAGACTTCAAAGAATCCAAGATATAAACCGTTTCTCTGTTCCTGTTACTCGATCTCGCAGGCTGTCACTGCTTTGCTTATTCACTCAAGTGGCAGACCGGATTGGAAGCCGCCATAAAATGACAGCTTACTCTTTAGCGCCAAGCTCGGGAGCTTCCCTCTTCACTGTCGGGGAGTTGCCTTCCCCCCTCTGCAGCTCGAGGATCTCCACGTTGACACGAACCTCTCCGGGGTTCATGTATCCCTGGGGGATCGCTCCTGACACCAGAAAAGGTGTTCGAAGCCTGCACCAGACTTCTTCACCTCCGTTCTCCTGTCCTGCCACTCTTTCAATCCCGATCAGTGGTTATATATACAAATCCATAGTAGATACAAACAAGATATCAAAGAGTTTGGAATCTATAGCAAATTACAACACTTAGATAAAATCTTATTAGGATCAAATAAAAAGAATATCTCTAAATTTTATAAATATTTATTGGAGGTAGAATTAGAGCAAGAGATAGTGAAAGGGAACATGATAATGTGGAGTAGGAATATTGGAAGAAGCATTACATTAACAGAATGGGAAAAGATCTGGAATAGAATCATTAAGATTACGAAATCTGCGGCGTACAAAGAAAATATGTATAAAATGTTATATAGATGGCACTTACCCCCTTCGAGGTTAGCGAAAATGAACCCAAACTCTAGTCCAAAATGTTGGAAATGTAAAAACATAGAGGGAACCTACTTTCATATGTGGTGGACCTGTAAAGAAGCCCAGAAATATTGGCAAAAAATTAGAAAATGGCTGGAGGAGATAACCAAAGAACAAATCGAATACAACCAGAGTTCTTCCTACTAGGGATCTCTGATAAACATTTTCCTAAAAGGCGAAATATATAATAATTCATATTCTAACTGCGGCCAGATTAGCATTTGCCCAGTGCTGGAAATCATCCTGTTTACCTACAGATCAATTGGTCATTCAGAAAATATGTGACTGCGCAGAAATGGACAATTTAACCATAGCTCTTAAAAATAAAGAGTCTTCAGCATTTGATAATAATTGGAATGCGTGGTATAATTGGTTATATCAGAGATAAACTGTTCAATGAATAATGGTAATTTAAGCATAAATAGTGATAAGATGTGTATAGTTAAAGTAAGGTAGGAGAATTGGATCTTGTAGACTGTCAAAAAGAATATCTGTCTGGTTTTAACGTATTTTCTTTTTCTTCCGTCTCTTTGTTTTTTTCTCTCTTTTATACTTCTTTTTCTCCTTTTTCGGTGCAGCGGCGTTTTTCTTTTCTTTTCCTCTCTCTTTCCCTTCTTTCTTTCTTCTTTTTCTCTCTCTGTTGCATATGTAATGTTGTTATGTTATTTTTTTAATTGTAAATTCAATAAAATTTATATATATAAAAAAAAACAATAATAATGACACTATTCCATTTTTCTCTCTTTTGAATAAACATGGATCAGCTAAACCTGCTTTAAACCCTATATTGTTTAACTCCTTAACAATATATTGGTTCCATTCGTAACCAGATTGTTTTAATCCATAGAGACTCTTTTTAAGTTTCCAACAGTCATTATTAGTTTTATCATCCTTAATTCCTACAGGTTTCTTTAGGTATATAGTGTGCTGCAATGGTGCATGCAGATAGGCAGTTTCTACATCTAAATGATTTATGATATAGTTTTTCTTAGCTGCCCACACTAAAGCTGCTCTCAAGGTTGTTGCTTTTAGACTCGGTGCAAACACTTCATCATAATCACATGCAGTTTGATTAAATCCTTGAGCTACCAACCTAGCCTTATGGGTAACAGTCCCATTTGTACCTGTTTTTAATTTAAATATCCATTTACAGCCAATGGACTTTTCACCTGGAGGTAATCTAGCATTCTCATAGACTCCCATCTGTCTTAATGAATTCAGTTCCTTTTGCATTGCTGTATGTCAGTTCTCCTGATCCTTTGCAGGATACAGTTTTAGTTCTTCCACAGTGGTTGGAATTTTACTAATCTGGCACACCATACTTGCCTGATACCTATCAGGTGGTCTACTTACTCGTGTTGACCGTCTGGGTAGTACAGGACTCACAGGTGGACTCTTATCTATCACCTGTTCCAGGTTATCTATTTCCTCTTCACTTATTTCTTCTTTAATTGGTTCTATTTTCACTTCCTTTACTTTCTCTTCAATTGGACTTTTACTAGTATGGTGGTTTGGGCCCTTGTAGGTTTCTATGACTACACTTTTATTCGAATCTTGTTCCAATTTGTGCCATCCTACATGTTCCAGGAATTTAGCACTAGCACTACAATAAATTCTAGTTGTGCCCTTTTCCCAGAACCTGTAAGATTTATGGTTTGATTCGTAACCTACAAAATATAATCTTTTAGCCCTATGCTGTCCCTTATGTCTCAGTTGTGTGGGAAAATGCACCCATGCTGGTGCACCAAATGTGTGCATGTAGCTCAAGTCAGGTTTTCTACCATGCCACCGTGTGAATGGTAATTCACCTGTTGTTGAGTTAACAACATTATTCAATATATGATTACCACACATTGTTGCTTCTCCCCACAAATTCTCAGGTAATCCTGAATCTGACAACATAGTACGAGCCATTGCCTGCAGTGTTTGGCCTCGCCTTTCTATAAAGGAATTATGTTGTGGCCTATATGGTGCAGATTTTTTATGTTCTACACCTGCCATCTTCAGTCTATTTTGGAATTTATTATTTATAAATTCCGTACCATTATCAGTTACAAGAGTTACTAGTTTCCTTTTAGTTTTTCTCTCTGCAAACTTCAACCAATTAAAGAAATTTTGATATGTTTCCGTTTTACTCTTCATTAAATAACAGAAACCATATCTAGAATAATGATCCATTATACTTAATATATAACGAGCACCTCCCATACTTGGTTTTTTAGGACCTATAATATCAGCAAATACGACCTCTAGAGGCTCCTTAGTCTTAAATCCATTAATTCTATTTGCTGGTATTACCTTGCTTTTTTCTTGACTGCAAGCATTGCAGTGCAAATACTTACTGCAAGGCTTCAGTTTTATACCTTTAGACAGTTCAACCGTTTGCTTGAGCATTTTTAAAATTTATATGCCCTAAACGTCTGTGTAACAAATGTATGCATTCATCATGAGGCTTAACGTTATTATACACTGTGTTAGCCACCTCTAACTGATTATCATTTAACACATACAATTCACCTTTTAAAGTTGCAGTCACTTTTTACCTTCCTTTTCTATTATGCAGTTTTCTCCCTAAAGGTAACTACATAACCTAGTTTAATCAAAACTCTAACTGAAAGCAAATTAAACTTAAGTTGTGGTACATATAACATTTTTACATTTTCTTTTATGCAAGGACAATATGCAGTACCTTCAGCTTTTGCTTTAAGTTTCCAACCATTCGCTAATGATATCTGCTGTGAACTCGTGGACATCTTAATAAATCTTTTCTTATCTTTTGTTATGCAGTGCGATGCTCCACTATCTACCACCCAAAAATTATTATTGTTCACAGTTTGGTTGCTATACATGGCTAACTCTAAGCACTTTCTATCCTTTTGATGCCTTTTTTGCATTCTGGCTGGCATTTTGGCTTTTTCTTTCTTGCAGAATCTGGCCAAATGTCCTTTTCTTCCACAATTAAAACATTTTCTAATTGTGTAGGCTGACGAAGATAATTCCTCTTCTTGTGGCTGTTCCCTTCTGAGTTGATCCCTTTCAAGCCTTCTCCTGGCTTCTTCAATTAATCTGCCAGTAATGTCAGTTAATGTGAGGTTGTCCTTCGGCAGCACTTCCAATGAAGTTACGTAATCATCATAGCTCTGATCCAATGAAGACAAAATTATATAAACCTGATGCAGTTCAGTGAAGATAAGTTCTTTTTCATGCAGCTCTTGAAAAATTCTCTTCATAGTGTTTATATGAGTCAACATGTCTCCATTCTTTTGAAGATGTGTTCTGAACAGCTTCCGTGTAAGATTTATATGAGCTCCTACACTGTCTCGAACATAAATCTTCTTTAAATTCTCCCAGCACTTAGCAGCTGTTTCTTCTCCATGAATATGGACAAGCTGCTGGTCACTGAGTGTCAGTCCTATTATACAGAGAGCTTGTTCATTTTTCAGTTTCCATTCTTGTAACTTCTGGGCATCATTTTCATCCTCTGGATCCCAAGCATCTACCTCTGGTGGGTTTTGAATTATATTCCACAAACCTTCTCTGCGTAGAAGTAGGCTGCATTTCATAGACCATGAAACATAGTTTGTTCCATCCAGTTTGGATATTAGAGACAAACTTGGTAAATTGACTTGTGCCATCTTTCTCTGGATATTAAACTATAATTAATAAAACACAGCTGTCTGTTTACAGTATTGTGTAACTACACTAGCTCTCACTTTATATAAGCCTGTTATATCCTGGTTAGTCTGACTGTGCAGCTGGGCCCATAACCAGTGTTAGGGATATACCCTAGCAGATTCTGCACAGGGCAGCCAGGCAGGCAGGCAAAATATGTGAGATAAGTGTTGTGTAGCTTACACTCAGTAAACCATAAACAGTGCCAATTAAAGTAGTTTTATTCCAGCAAGAGTTAAAGCATAGTCAAAACAGTCCATATATCATACACTTAGTTCAGTCCGTCCAGGGATTATCCAGTTGCAAATTCCAATGTCAAAAATGAGAGGTCGGTACACTTACAAAATAACAGTCCGGTAATTTATCTCTTCGCAGTAGAGAGAGATATGCAACAAACTCAGAAACTCCTCTCTTCCTTTCTGCAACTCCAGTAATTGCCAGCAAAGCGTCAGGGAATCGTCAGCGTCTCATCAGCATCTCTTGCTCCCTCTTATGGTGTTTTCACACCACACCCAAAATACATGCTTTGCATTTAAAGTAACACACACTTTAAACTAACAATCATAGCTTATATATATATATTATCTTACCCAAACTAGTTAGGTGACCAATGTTATACCTAACATACACAATGATAATAATCCATAGGCTGTTCCTTTTCTGCCTCTGTGTTGGCTCTTATCCAACAATTGACATTTCCAGAATTGAAGGAAAATGAAAGTTCACTTTTAGGCACAAGGAATTCAAAATCAGCTCCAATTTAGGGTTGAAATACAGAAATCTAACAGAAAAGAAAATCACCAAAAGATCCTACTCTTAATAAGAGGAGAGTTCAAAGATACTGATTGCCTTTTTCCAGTGGTGGGATTCAAAAACTTTTACTACCACTTTTACTACTGGTGGGCATGGCTTGGTGGGTGGCAGAGGAAGGATACTGTAAAATCTTCATTCCCTCCCTACTCCTGGGAGAAGGTTACTGCAAAATCCCATTCCCTCCCAACCCCACTAGCCTGCTTTCCAACTCTGTTCTCCTGTGTAGGGCAACAGAAGAAGAAACAAGCGATCAGCTGATTCTCAGGAGGCAGAGAATAGATGGGGGTGAGGCCAATAAAAGGTGGTATTTTCTGGTTCTGCAAACTACTCAAAATTTCCACTACCAATTCTCCAGAACTAGTCAGAATCTGAAGAATACCACCTCTGCCTTTTTTTTTTTCATTAGAAGACAGGCAGGATTAGAGTTGTGTCACCAACACAGAGTTTATCAAAACTCCATACATCTGGGTGACCTTCATCCACAATCTCTGGAGACAAGACACCACATTGAAAGAAATCAGAAGTCAATTAGCTCTATATTGATCTATTTTCCTCCAGCATCACTTTCTGGACATTTCATGACAGGAAGGATTACAACACCCTCAGGGGTGATTTGTGATTTTTCACTTACTTACTATTCTCCTGCTGACCCTCCGCACTTGGAGTCTTAGAACAACTTCAGGATCCCCAGAGGAGAAATTATTTCTCACTGTAATTATCATGCTCCCAGTCTTTGAGACATCTTCAGCTACAATGACTGCCTTTGATGTTTTAACATTAGATTGAAACACCAAGAAACCAATCTTACATCAGAAAAGGATAAATGCCACAGATCACACTCTATGTCTCACATGTTTTGGGACAGGAAGTCATCATGCTCTTGAATGTACCTTTCTCTCCTTTCCATGTGAAGATTGCTTTGTCTCTGTCTGAATCAGGAAAGTGAGAGTGCTTTGAATTCTTCTCATTCTTCTTGCTCATGTTTAGAAGCAGGAAGGAGATTGATTCAATCCTATACATTATGGATCTTCTGCTTCTGATGCTGCTGGTGTCTCAGGCAGTCTTGGAGAAGCTTAGAATGAAATGCCCACTGAATTTTGAGATCCAAGATGGGGAAAAACCATGGAACTATTACAGGCCAGGAGACCGTCTCATTGCTACAGTCTCTACTGAAACAATGGCACTACCTAGAATGTTGTCTTTCAACATGGCTCCTTCTAGTGAGTCTCACTCATAAGTTATTCAGTGTGATGGATTTGCATTCCCTGCATTTGCCATTCTAACACTCTTTACTTCACTCACTCCTATATTGCGGGACTTCTTTAATTTCTTCAGCCATTTTGAGTTTCATGGCTTTCCTCTTTTTGTTTTATTTTGTGGAACAGACTCAAATCCAACCATGTGGCAAATAAAACTTGAAAGAAGTCCAGATTATTTATGCATTCCTGTCTAATACCATGTTCATCACTGGGATACTGAGTTTGGTTTAAAGTAGAGATTGAGAGGCTGGTAGATGCCTCTGCCAAGCCTATTTCCATATTTAAATATCTACTCATTGATATTCAATGCCTGATCCTTAAAATAATAGAGGGTGATTTCTATTTGTAATTGCTTTCCTGGTGCACTTATGGAACATCTTCTTCATTTTATGGTGGTTCAACTTCAAAGATTGAATGAGTTTGAATACAAGTTAGTGATCAGATGAAAATTAAGAGTGCTACAAATAAGGATGTATTTGCAATTCTTAACCACAATGGAGGATACTTTCCATCGTATCTTCTCAGTGACTATTAAAATGGCATGCTGATGGATGGCTATTATTTGCCTTTGGCTTTGGATGTGCTTTGGATTAAGACAGAGTAGGACGGTGGAGATATAGAGGATTAGACTGAAAAAATACCATGTTGTTGTTTTCTGATGATGTTGGTGGTATTAACATGAACATTTTTTTTTACAGTACAGGAATTTATTTTAAACCGCTAAGCCTTGTTTTCACCATTCAAACAGTCAACAAGAAACCACAGCTTCTTCCCAATCTAACACTTGGCTACACTATTCATGACAACTATTTTAGCACTCTTGGCACTTCAGATGCCTTGCTGGACATGCTGTCTACCGGACAAGCCAATGTTCCCAACTACAGCTGTGGAAAGAAGGAAAACCTTTTGGCTGTTGTTGACGGAGCTATGAGTGAAACGTCCACTCAGATGTCAACATTAATAGGTGCCTACAAAGTCCCACAGGTGTGTGTGTGTGTTTCTCTATCTCAGGGGTGTCAAACTGATGGCATCAAGTTGTTGTCATTTGACGTATTGTGACTTTCCCCCCCTTCACTAAACCATGCATGTGTGATGCATCTAGGCTACAGGCCACAAGTTTGACAAGTTTGTTCTATCTGGTAAAGTTGTGGGTGAGTGATAGATCCAACTATATTTTGCCTGTGGAATTCAAGAGTTGCTTTTCACCAGGATCTTTATAGTCAGGCAAGGATCAGTGAACAAAGAGACCCTTGTATCTCTTGGTGTGAACAAAGAGACCCATGTATCTCTCTCATGAACAAATGTTTATTTACCCGAACAAAGGTGCGTCCTCCTATAAATTGGAAGAATATAGTTTGAAGCAAGTATGGATGGATTTCTCAGAACACAGTAGATAAGGCATAGAATTTATAAAAATACTTATTTTATGCATGGTGGCTCAGCGGCTAAGATGCTGAGCTTGTCGATCAGAAAGGTCAGCAGTTTGGCAGTTTGAATCCCTAGTACCGTGTAATGGAGTGAGCTCCCGTTACTTGTCCCAGCTTCTGCCAACCTAGCAGTTCAAAAGCATGTAAAAAATGCAAGTAGAAAAATAGGGACCACTTTGGTGGGAAGGTAGCAGCGTTCCATGTGCCTTCGGCATTTAGTCATTCTGGCCACATGACCATGGAGAAATCTTCAGATAGTGCTGGCTCTTTGGCTTTATAACGGAGATGAGTACTGTCTCGTAGAGGCGGAAACGACTAGCACATACATGTGAGGGAAACTTAACCTTTACCTTATCCCTTCTGCAGTTTGCATTAGATGTCTAACCTCACAACAACAATTCTGGGATAACATCTGCCCACTCCTACAAGAACTCTGGGATGTAATCTGTCGTGTCCCAGTGGTTTATATTTATATTTGTCAAGATCAGATATATGTTCTTTCACTCATTATTTTAATTTTATATCTGTCTTTTATGGTTATGTTTTTGGTAGGCTGGGCTATAGTTCCTTTTTGCATGAAGACTGATGCAAAAAATGAATTAAGCAGCCCTGTTTTCGCTCTACTGTCTGTTACTTCCATGCCATCTTCTCCTTTTGATGGACTGTTTCCTTTTTTCTTGTGTTGAAAAAAATGGTTACTATCTTTGATTTTTGTTGCAAGTCTTTGTTCATTCTAAGTCTTTACTTTCCTGATTTCATATTTGCAGATTCAGTCTATTTGCTGATATTCTGCCTTAGTTATGTGACCCTCTTTCCATTCTTTGTACCTGTTCATTTTATCTTTCAGTTTATCAGAGAAAGATCTATATGCAACCATGCTGATTTCTTCTTGGATTTCTTGTTTATCTTTCTCAGTGGTATTGTGCTAGTCTGGGCTTTTATGATCATACTTTACAGAGTTTCCCAAGGTTCTTGAGTTGTTTTTCCCTTTACAATTTTTATCCAAGGAATTTTTCCGAAGTCCTCTCTGATTTTATTAAAATCAGCTCTTTTAAAATGTAAGACTCTGCTATCATTATGTTCTATTGCTTATATTTGCGATATGTTGAATTCTAGTATGACATGGTGACTCTTACCCAAGGATCCTGCAGTTTCAACTCCCTCGATCACTTCTTTTCTGTTTGTAAGAATTAAATCCAAGATGAATGTCCCTCTAGTTCCCCCCTCTACCTTTTGGACAACAAAGTTGTCAGCTAGATTGGTTAGGAACCTATTTGATTTCTCACAGCTGACTGCTAGTTATTACTTTACTTGCTTCTAGATGTTGGCAGATCTGTTTTTTTATTATCTTTTCCAGTATCCTCCCAGGTACTGATGTTAGGCTGATTGGTCTATAGTTTTTTTGGGTCTGTTTTTTTTTCCTTTTTTGAAGACGGGAACCACATTAGCTCTTTTCCAGTCCTCTGGTAGTTCCCCGGTGCTCCAGGATTTTTGAAAGATATGGTGCAGTGGTTCTGAGATGACCTTTGCCAGCTCCTTTAAAACTCTGGGATGTAATCCATCAGTCCCTGGTGATTTGTTTTCATCAAAGTATTTATTTCAAAGTATTCAAGATTACTCTCATATTGTCTTTAATTTTCTCTTTGGCAGAAATCCAGTTTGATCAGGGTGGATAAAATTGTTTAGGTATCTTTTAAGTCATTCTGCCAATATTGAAGCAAAAATTTTATAATCTGCATTTAGTAAGGAAATGGGTCTATAGTTCTTGATTTGTAATGGATCGGCCTCCTCTTTTGGGACAAGTGTAACATAAGCTTCTGACCATGATTTGGGTATCTTCTTCTTTAAGATAACTTCATTCATAACTTCTAGCAATGGAAGATTCAATGATTCTTGTAGTGTTTTATAAAATTCTGTCGGAAGTCCATCTGGGCCTGGTGCCTTTCCATTGTTTTGCTTATTGAGTGCTTCAGTTAACTCCATCATCTTTGTATTGCTTTCTAATATTGTTTCTATCTCTTTAGGTATCTAGGGTAGATTAGCATTCTGTAAGTACTGTTTAACTCTATCCTTGTCAATATTCTCTTGTGTGTATAGTTTGCCATAATAGTCTCATATAATTTCCTTCTTCTCTTTACTTCCACAGCAAACTTGGCCTTGGTCATCTATTAATTGCAATATTTTCCTTAATTCTTTCTCCTTTCTCAATTTATATGCTAACCATCTACCTGGTTTATTTGCATCTTCAAAATAGTTCTGTTTCACACCTCTGATTTTCTGTGCTAGTTCTTCTTTTTCCATTAGTCCCATTTTATGTTTAATTATATCCATTTTTAACTTAATGTCCTTTTTCTGTGGCATTTTCTGTAGCTCTTTTTCAAGTCCTTTATACTCATCCTCCAATGTCTTAGAAGCTAGTCTTTTCGTGGTATTTCTTTTCCTTGTATAGTCTATTATCAAGCCTCTTGCATATGCCTTCATTGTATCCCATACGTTCTGCATTGATCTGTCTTCTTTTTTATTTTCTATAAAGAAAAAAGCCAATTCTTTCTCCATCCTCTGTATGAAGTCCTTTTTCCTTTAATATAGTATTATTTAACATCCATCTAGATCTTCTTCTTTGTCCTTTCCATTTAATTGTCATTGGATTGTGATCTGCCCAAGTACTTGTTTCAATATTTATTTCTTGGATATTAGCTGACAATTCTGTTGACATCCATATCATATCTATTCTGGACCATGATAAATATCTGTTTGAATAGAAGGTGTATTGTTTAGTCTTAGCATTTCTTTCTCTCCATGTATCTTTTAAATTTATTTCCTCTATCATTTTTAAAAAGGATTTAGGGAGAGTCTTTCTGTTTTGCTTTGTTGTTTTCTGTGCTGTATAGTCCAATTTATTGTCTACAATTCCATTAAAGTATAGTATTAGTATAGTCCATCTCAATTATTTTCATATGTAGTTTTCTATAAAATTCTTCTTGATTGTCATTCGGGGCATAGATTGCAATCAGGAGTGTTTTCATAATATTGACCATTATTTCCACCATTAGTATTCTTCCATCTTCATCAGTATAGATCAATTTTGCTGGGATAATATCTTTAATGTATAGCACCACTCCTCTTTTCTTGCATTGTGTCAAAGAAGTAAATATTTTCCCTAATTTTGGCTGTATCAACAGCTGTTCATGTTGCTTTTAAATATGTATTTCTTGTAGGCAGATTATATCAAATTTTAATTTCTCTAATTTATGGAAAGTTTTCCTTCTTTTAACAGCTGTCCATTTATGTTAATTGCAATCAATTTTTTCTCTTCCATGACTATATTTTGTAGTTAGGTTTAGCAGCTCTCGTAGATCTTGGTTCACATTGTTCTTTAACTTCCACCTTTCTGCCTACTGAACCTTCTTCTTTTTCAGTCGCTATTTGGCAGTCCTCTTGGAATTCAATTAGTGACATTTCTTTTTCTGTCTCCTCCTCTTTACCTCCAAAATATTCTATACAAAATAATTCAGCTTTCTCAACTGAATCAATTCTATGTCTCTGTTCTTGCCATGTGAACATTAAACCTTCTGGAATCAGCCATCTATAATTCACCTCTTTTTAAAGTAGAATTTTAGCCAGAAATTGGTATTCTCTTCTCATCTGTGTCACTCTTCTGGGTACTTGTTTCAGGACCACAATCTCCTTATCTTTATATTTCAATGTTTTCTCTCTTGCCACTTGCAATATTTGCATTTTTATGGCTTTCTTTGTAAATCTGATGTGAACTTCTCTTGGTAAGCTATTTCCCATTGCATATCTTGTAAAAACTCGATAAACATCATCTATTCCATCCATCATCTTCTCTTTGGTTATTTCCAGAGCTTCAGTCAAAATTTCTATCATTATCTCAGCTAGCTTTTGTCCCTTTTCTTCCTCTATGTTTAGGAATCTGAGATAAAATTCTGATCTGTCCATCTCCCATCTCAGCATCCCACTTGTATCAACCACAGTTAATCTGCTATCAATATCTCTGATCTTCTTGTCTCTTTGTTTATCTTCTTCATTTTTTTGGAATCTCTTGTCATACTTCATCATCATTTGTTGAATGTTCTCCACCTTTTCATCAGTTTTCCCTGTTCTTTGTTCAATGTTCTCTTTTCAACATTCTGTTCTTATTTGTATATTTTGAATTCCTTGCATAATCATCTGCAGTGTCACTTTTTCCTGTTCTTTTTCTTGCTGTAACATCATCTGTATTGAGCGTTGTCCTCCAGATGATGAAGAGGAAGAAGTTGAAGGACCAGGCGCTGTTAGTTTCTTACTCATTTCAGACAGTTCAAAATCGTCAGGTTCTTCTAAACCTTAATCCACTTTGTGAAATAACCAATTGTAATTCCAAGTAAAAATAGTGGGAAAGAGAAGCCAAATAATAACAATAACAGCAATAATAATAATAATAATAATAATAATAATAATATTATTCAGGTTCTTGTATACAATCCAATCAATTGGTTAGATAGCAGTAAAAAAACTCAAAAATGGAAAAAAATTGGTAAATCCTGGAAAAGGCAGAAAAATAGAAAATAAAAAACTGAAGAAGAAAAGAAAGAAGTTCTTCAGGTTCTTCAACACCTTAATTCAATTAAAAAGTCTCAGGTATGAAAGGATGCATAAAAAAAAGAAAGCCACACACAAATAAAAAAACGCCAATATGGAAGTTAAATAGAAAAAAAAATACAAAGGAAGGAGAGAGAAAAAAGAAGAGACTACTCCCTTAAAAAAAAAAAAAGAAGGAAAGCATTAATACTAAAACTTTTCCTTTAAAATAAAATGCAAACGTAAAAATTAGACTTCAAAAACAAAAAGAAAGACAAAAACAAGTTCCAAAAGGCCAAAGATCCAAGTAGCTATTACAAAAAGTAAGCTATTAAGGAGGGGGTTTGTTAAAATAAGAAATAGCCCAGCTTAAAAAAAGTAAAAAGAGCACACTGCACCTTATTTAGTTATCCATGGCTTTTGTTTAAATTTATAACTCTCTTCTCCAGAGTCTTATCTTTTTTTTTCTGTAAATTTCAATGCCAGACTCCAGCTGTTGATAGAAACCCAGAAGAGCACCTGTAATAATACTCTCCCATGCTCTTCCCTCTATCTTATCAAACAGGCAATGTCCTTGAAAAGAAGTCTCGGTTCTTTCTCAGCTTTGTCTGGTCAAGGGAAAAAAAGAGATAGAATATTTCCAAGCCTCTAGTTGGCAGTATTACAAAGTTTCTTCTGCTTTCACTTTCCCCCTCCTTTTCCAAACAAGATATAATAAAAATTAATTAAAAAAGGAAAGTGATATTTAAAAAGATGACTCTCTAGCCTAAAATATTATAAAGTCGAAAAGGAGAGAAAGAATAGGTAGAAAAAAAACCAGTCCAGTTTCAAAATATAAAATCATATATTAAAAAATCCAGCAAAGAGAAAAAAAAATACTATGACTTCCTGTTTAAAATCGCTGCTTAATCACTTCTGTCTAAAATTTTGCAGATTCTTTCTTTTCCTTAGGGTGTCCTTTTAAATCTTAAAGTAAAGAAAAAATTATCAGCAAACTGGCACACTTTCTCTTTCTGTTCTCTTTTGTTTTGGAGCTGTCCTAACTTCAGCAGCTTTAATGGCTGCCACTTTGCCGCTGACAAAAAGAGCTCCTTCTGGATCTACCAGGGACTTTGTGGTATCCCTGGGATTGACAGGACATGCTCACCATTCACCATATCTTTGGGATGGTTTAGATCCATTTGGACCATCCAGGAGCAAAGATATTGGCAGCGATCTCAGACCTCCAAGATCGCATGCCATATCGTTGCAACACCAGCTCCGCCCTCTCAGCCCCAGATCCATCTTGATTCAGATTCTGGTCTGCCACAGCTTGGTGCCATGGAAATGGGAGATTAGCAAAGGGAGGCTGTGGGAATGGGAGAGTAGCGAAGGGAGTGTAGCCACAACAACATTCTTTTGGCAGAATGTGTGCTTTTCATTCTACCTGGGACTAGACTGTAATAATCCTTTGACTGCTTCTGTCAGGGTTCTGGCAGAAGCCCTAATTAATTAATGAACCTTGAGCCAAGTTTCAAAAGAAATCCAATTATTTATTATGAGTAACATATCAGCACTTTTCCCAAGTGCAGTCAGCTTTGCCCTACATAATTTACTGCCCACCTATATGACCCTATTTCTCCCCTCCTCCCAGAGTGTATCATAAATCACACTCTCCAATAGAGCAATTTCAATGGGCTGTAGAAAACATGCCCCTCCAGCTGACTCTGGTAACCTGAGACAGAATCTAGATAATAATATGTGTGGGGAATGTGCTTCTGGTCCTAGCAACTGAACTGCTCCCGTCAGATCTCCCTGCCTTCCTTCTTATGGCAAGTTGAGAGCAAGCCAGGAATGCTTTATGAGTTGACAGCTCCATCTGTTCAGATAGTGCCTTTTTTGGTCAGCTTCGAGTGACTATTGGGTTTATATCTCTTGTTACTGATGTTCCAAATGTTCTTCTGGAGGCTCTTCTTTAAAGGCATTGCCTGAGTCCTTGCTCATGAAAAGGAGAGGAGAGGAGAGGAGAGAGAATCAAGAGTTGGGGTCAAGCTAAATTTTGTTCTTGACCATATGGGAAGAGAGTCCATTTGCTGTTTATATAAAATAGAGGAATGAATTTTGTTGTCCTCACTCCATATCCAACTTATCTTCATTTCCATCTAACATTTCTTTCTTCATGCTTATCCACTTCAGCTGGCATAAGCGACTCTCAATGACTATTCATATGTACTTCATTCCATTGTAGACTGGTTCTCATTGATGCCTTAAAGCATTGACAAAAGGCTGAGGTCCAATTTTCAAGAGGTTGAAAAGTGGAAAGGTAAAATAATGGAATTGCCTTTTTTCCTTTCTTCCTCCCTCCTTCTCTCTCAACAAGTTCATTGATGAAATGGTGCCATTAAAAAAGGGAAAAAAGAAAACTAATATTAAGAGGTTCTAGCTGGAGGAAAATGAAGAAACATATTGGCTTCATCAACAAAAAGTCATTTCCAGCAACAACGATAATTCCAAAACAATGCCTTTGACTAAAGGATGTGCTAAAGGCAGATCCTACTCTTGCTCTTTTTCAGATGCAGACAAATGTACCCAATGTCCAGACGATCAACATCCAAACACCAGTCAAGTTCACTGTATTCCCAAGATGAAAAGCTATCTTTCTTATAAGAAAAATCTGGGATCATCCTGACTGCCATTGCCTTGTTCCTCTCTTTAACCAAGGCTTTGGCTTATGGCTCTTCATTAAATTCATGGAAACAGCAATTGTCAAAGCCAACAACCGGGATCTCTCCTCCATCCTCCTGGTCTCCCTCCTGCTTTCCATCTTTACCTCCTTCCTATTCATTGGCTGGCTAAGGAGAGTAACCTGCCTCCTCCAACAAACAGCCTTTAGCATTATATTCTCAGCTGCCATTTCTGCAATCTCGGCCAAACCAATCATGGTGGTGTTAGCCTTCTTTGCCACAAAACCAGGGAATAAAGTGCAGAGGTTGCTGGGGAAGAGCTTGGCCAAGTCTATTGTCCTTTCTTGTTCTGGCCTCCTAGTTGTCATCTGCAGATATGGCTGGGCACTTTCCCCCCATTCCCTGACATGCACTCCCAATCTAGAGAGCTCATCCTACAATGCAATGAAGGCTCTGTTCCATGTTCTATGGTGCCCTTGGTTACACGGGCTTCCTGTCCACCATCTGCTTCACAGTGGCTTTCTGGCCAGGAATCTCCCTGGAGCATTCAATGAAGCCAAGCTGATCTCCTTCAGCGTGCTGGTCTTCTGTAAAGTCTGGGTGTCCTTTGTGCCAACCTACCTGAGCACCAAGGGGAAGTACACAGTGGCTATGCAGGTCTTCTCCATCTTGGCCTCCAGTGCTGGCTTGCTGGGCTGCATCTTCATCCCCAAGTGCTACATCATTATTTTTAGGCCAGATCTGAATACCAAAGAACAAATAAAAATAAAATTTAAAATGACTTTTACAGATCTATTATTCTTCAAAAAATGCCATTTAGTTTAGTGGGCTTGATTAATAGTTTTCAATCATTTAATGTTTGTTTGTTTGTCTATTAAACCTAAATGCTGCCCATTTTGGCTATAAATGACTCTACACAGCTTATAATCAAGAAAAAAGAATGACTAAAATAATAAATAGTACAACATTGGTTTAAAATTGACAAAGATGGGAAGGAAGGAAGCAAGATGCACATGAAGGAAAGGTATTCCTCATATTCCTAAAACTATTCATATTTATTTTCCTCTATATTCCTAAAGAAAACCAATAACAATATACCAACTTTTATTTTTAATCACAATAGTGTTGGTAAAATCAGTTTGTGAATAAATGAGACTGTTTTGTAGGCAAATGGAAACATAAGGAATGTAGCCTTGCAGTTCCTAGTGACTGAAGATGCAAATATTTCTCATATCTGAGACTACTTTTCTTTGCAGATAACACAAGGGCAGGAAGTAACCAGAGATTTATTATGTTATTATTTATAAATATGGATGGCTCATTCATTGCTCCTCTTTTATGTCCTTTTATGTCCTGTTGAGGGCAATCATCTCTGAGGTGTGGCCTTACTCCTGAGTCAACCCTGCTTTCTCAATTTTCTTGTCTTTTGGATAAGACTGCACTCCCAGTACATGTTTTTTTTTTCTTTTGAGTAATTCCATATTACCAGAGGAGAAACTTCTTAAGATTAGATTTACAACTCTTGAAGTTTTTTTGACAATGTTATTACAGTGAGTGCTGGTGCTTAGGTCATTTGATATGAGAA
The DNA here is from genome assembly GCF_049901715.1 of Pseudonaja textilis. Taxonomy (NCBI): domain Eukaryota; kingdom Metazoa; phylum Chordata; class Lepidosauria; order Squamata; family Elapidae; genus Pseudonaja; species Pseudonaja textilis. Next base: position 9,565,816 of record NC_141991.1, read on the forward strand.
CTCCAAGGTCCTTGACAGAGTGAGGATCATCAACGAGGTCATATCCACCTAGCTTCGTATTTGGTGCACTGATTTTTTTTACCAATGTGTAGCATTTGTTGGTCGAGATTTGGAGTTGCCAATTATTTGACCATTCAGACACATAATCAAGGTTGCTTTGAAGGATGATAGCATTGTCAGTAGTGTTGAATAGATTTATGTAATCCACAAAGAGAACGCAGTTGCTTATAAGGTGATCGCAAAGTTCATTTATTTAGAGTGTAAAGAGTGTGGGTCCTAGAACGCTGCCTTGGGGGACACTGCTGTTTACTGGTGCAGGGTTTGATAGGGTGTTTTGGTTGCTATGTGCTGAGGTTTCCAGGCCTGCCAGAATAAAAAGCAGTTAATCAAACCTTTTATTTCTGTTTCTTGGTTTTGGAAGATTGGACACATGACACTTAGCAGAATGTCCTCAGGCAAGAGTTTAACTTAAAGTAAACTGTGAAACCACAGGAATGCAGCCAGAGATGGTTCTTTCTTTTGCTTTTAGCTAAGGCCATCAGGATTAACACAATATTTTTATTTATTTATTTATTTATTTTGATTTGTTAATCACTTACAAAATAATAGGTATAAGTATAAATATGAGTAAGAATACAGAAAATGGGTACAATTAAAAGGGGACAATAGGACAGGGACAGGAGGCATGTATGGTGCACTTATGCATACTGAAACTCATTTCCACCCCTCCCAGTGGCTAAGATTAACCTCTTCCTCCCTGAATGACCGAGTCCAAAGAAATTATCAAAAGGAACGCCATCAGACCACCATTGAAATATTTGAATCTCAAAAGCTAGAAAAGGTATTGTCAGCTTTGGAAGCCATATTAGCACCAGAAGCTTCCATGCTGCCACATTCTTGAGCTTGGGGATGTGGGAGGGGGGATTTTATGGAGCGTTTGTAATTAGACATAATAGCATTTTTCTTTAGAGACAAGGTCATTGTTAGGAATAACAAGGTTACCTAATGTAGTTTGGGTAAAATAATATATATAAACTATGATTGTAAGTTTAAGTGTGTGTCACTTTAAACTGCAAAGCATGTAATTTTGGGTGTGGGTGTTGAACCGCCATAAGAGGGAACAAGAGAACCTGACAATTGTTGACGATTCCTGACGATTGACTGGTTTGATGAATTGATGGTTTGTTAACTGCGTGTTTCCCTACTGCTGAGTTGCTGAGTTGCTGGAGGAAGAGAGGAGTTTTGACTTCTTTATATCTCTACTGCAATTCCTGGACTGATATTTGTAAGTTTACTGACCTCTTTTTCGACACTGGAATTTTTCGACACTGGAATTTGCAACTGAATAATCCCTGGACGGACTGAACTAGTGAATGATATATGGACTTTTTGACTATGCTATAACTCTTACTGGAATAAACTATTGAACTAGCATGGTGTATCTGTTTTACTGAGTGTAAGCTACAAAACGTCTATCTCACATATTTTGCCTGCCTGCCTGCCGTACAGATTCTGCTAGGGTGTATCCCTAACAGTCATGTTATTTCTGCACCTGGATGAGGAGTGGTTGAAGGGAGGTCTCAAGTTGGAAAGGATGGTGATTGGGGCATGTGATGGAAAGATGAGTGCAGGGGATGGATTTGTAATTTTTAATTATTGGAGGAAAACCCAGAACTTTCAGTTTCAGGTTTTCCCACATATGCCAGCATGACAGCTCAAATAAAATGGAACTTTGAGAAAATGCCTGTCTTGGACTTTTGCTTTTGGAGTTTCTTTTCCTGGAACGCTGACAGTATAAAAACTCCAGTAACTGTTTCACTGGTCAGCTAGTTAGAGCAGATCCCATTGCTGAATTGTCACTTGTTCTCCAGCTTCCAAAATTAAACTTCTTCCTGGCAGTTTGAATCCTTGCCTATTTGTCCTTGAGCACTGATGGCTCTAGCCGGGCTGGAGGAATGAACCCGGGATGAGCTTTTCTTCCCATACTTGGGTCACTTTTTTTTCTTTTGTACAACAATCTTTTTTCTCTCATTTGTTGTTGTTAGTGCTGAATGTGGTTTTTTTCTGTTCTCTATTTTATTTTTTTAATAATAAAACAAAATATATATGTTTAACGTATTGTTTAATAAACACTGCAGTGAGGTCTGATTCTTTGCTTTGGGTCCTGTGTTTTGATTCCAGAGAAACTGGTATCAGAAGTGGGATTCACAATTATTGATCTGTGACCAGGGATAACAGATCAGACGTATGTGTTCTGGTGAGTTTGTTCCCATGTCGTTTCCTGCTATAAAAAACCCAAAACCATTTTGGAATGTATTTAAGGCAACAGTCTGTGTCTAAATGTTTATTTTGATCAGGGAGGTTGGTTAAATGTCTGTGGCCACTTTTTCATTCCAATTCTCAGCCTCCCCTGGCCTTGAATAAAATTTTATAAATGGATATAAAGTCCATATCATCCAGACTTTAAATGAAAATTATCAAAAGTTTTCTCTGTATCCAAGAAGATTAACACAGCTTATTTTTCAGTATCTTGTTGTAAATATTCTATTACATCCAATTCAACTCTCACATTGTCTTTTGTCTTTTATGTAACAATAGACATTGATCTTCATGAATAAACTCTTGAAAAATATCTATCAGCCAAAACTAATATAAACAGTTTATAATCACCATTCAATAGTAAAATTGGTCTATAATATATAACTATAAGAGCATTTTCTGGAAGCTTAGACTTCATGATTAGGATTTTAAAATGTGATTGTCAGGGTTCCGACAAATGATCTAATCAAATCATGAGCCTGAAGCCAAACTTCAAAAGAAATCTATATATGTAGCACTATATATACAGTATTGCACTCTATCCATTGCACCAAACTTCAAAAAAATGTGTGTGTGTGTGTGTGTGTGTGTGTGTGTGTGTGTTTGTTTTCTGAGGTTCTCGTGGGTATTTGTATGTGGATCTTTGGTTGTTCGGGTTTTCTCCTGTGGTGGGGCAGGCAGTGCAGGGGATTTCATATACTCCTTGGTTTTCTAATTCGATTTTGTCTTTGGGATTTCTTAGGATGGTGGATATTTTTCTGTTTGTGCAGAATGCTGTTTTAATGTTGTGTTTTTGGAGGATCTTGCTGATTTTGTCTGTGGTGCCTTTTATATATGGGAGGAGGGCTTTGCCGTTTTCTTGTTCTCTGTCTTGGATTTTGGTTGGGGTTTCTTTTTGGATTAGGTGGGTAATCTTCTTTCTTTGGAATCCATTGGCTGTTAGTACATTGGTGAGAGTATGTAGTTCGTTTTTTTGGTGTTGTTCATCAGCTAAGCATTTTGTTCTGGAGATGAGTGTCTCAGCTACGGAATTGATCTGTGCTGGGTGGTGGTGTGAGAGTGCATGTAGATAGCGGTTTGTATGTGTTTTCTTCTCTCACCAACGTATGACACCAGACCCACACCCATGAGAGCCACACAAGATGCCACCACCACACTTCCATGTAGAAAATAGACTCACACCCACCCAGAAGAAGATGCAGCACGATCACGAACTCGAAGCCAAACAGCAAAATCACAGCTCACCAACTCAAATCCCCCGGCAACTAAGACTAACCTGAGCACAACCAAGTTAAAAGGAAGAAGCAGCTGCAATCTCACATCACTCTGAGAAGCACAGAGCCGAAGAAAGAAGCCTGCGAGAACCTCAGAAAACATATATATGCATCACTACCCACTTCAAACCCCTCCGAGCCATACATGAAGCAAACCGACACCCACTATGAAGATGCAGCACGACCACGAACTCGAAGCCAAACAGCAAGATCACAACTCACCAGCTCAAATCCCCCAGCAACTAAGACTAACCTGAGCACAACCAAGCCCCCACCTGAACAGAACACGCCTCCAACCAATCAGAACACGGCTAACCCCCAACCAATCAGAACACAGCCAAACCCCCTACCAATGAGAACACACCCCCACCCAATCAGAACACAGCCAAGCCCCCACCCAATCAAGTCCCACCCCCACTGGCAGTTAAAAGGAGGAAGCAGCTGCAATCTCACATTACTCTGAGAAGCACAGAGCCGGAGACAGAAGCCTGAAGATGATGAATGAGACTTCATGAAACGTTGCCTAGATACTTGAATCATACAGTTGCCGAAGATACAAAGATCCACATACAAATACCTGCGAGAACCTCAGAAAACAAATATATATATATATATATATATATATATATATATATATATATATATATATATATATATATATATAATATATATATGTGGATCTTTGGTTGTTCGGGTTTTCTCCCACATAAGATTGAGTATCTAGGCAGCGTTCGATGAAGTCTCATTCATCATCTTCAGGCTTCTGTCTCCGGCTCTGTGCTTCTCAGAGTAATGTGAGATTGCAGCTGCTTCCTCCTTTAACTGCCAGTGGGGTGGGACTTGATTGGGTGGGGCTTGGCTGTGTTCTGATTGGTTGGGGTTAGCCGTGTTCTGATTGGTTGGAGGCGTGTTCTGTTCAGGTGGGGCTTGGTTGTGCTCGGTTAGTCTTAGTTGCTGGGGATTTGAGCTGGTGAGTTGTGATCTTGCTGTTTGGCTTCTAGTTCGTGGTCCTGCTGCATCTTCATAGTGGGTGTCGGTTTGCTTCATGTATGGCTCGGAGGGGGTTTGAAGTGGGTAGTGATGCAGCTGTAGTGCAGCTTCTGGTCCATGGTCGTGTCTCATCTTCTGAGTGGGTGAGAGTCTGTTTTCTACATGGAAGTGTGGTGGTGGCATCTTGTGTGGCTCTCATGGGTATGGGTCTGGTGTCCTTCTTCATGTTAGGTACTCGTCTGTTCATGAAGGCGGGTTTCCAAATGGCTGGAAGGCGGGAGGTGTCATCTCGTTTGTTCATGCTGTGTGGGCGTTTTTCTATCTCTATGGCTTCTCTGATTATTCTGCTGTTGAAGTGTTCAGTTTTGGCGATAGTTCTGGTATTTTTAAAATCAATTTCATGTCCTGTGGCTTTGAGGTGTTGGACCAGGGAAGAGGTCGTTTCTTCTTTTTGATTGAGTTCTTATGTTCTTCAATGCGTGCATTTATTCTTCTGTTAGTTTGTCCAATGTATGTGGTAGGGCAGGCAGTGCAGGGGATTTTGTATACTCCTTGGTTTTCTAATTCGATTTTGTCTTTGGGGTTTCTTAGGATGGTGGATATTTTTCTGTTTGTGCAGAATGCTGTTTTGATGTTGTGTTTTTGGAGGATCTTGCTAATTTTGTCTGTAGTGCCTTTTATATATGGGAGGAGGGCTTTGCCGTTTTCTTGTTCTCTGTCTTGGATTTTGGTTGGGGTTTCTTTTTGGATTAGGTGGGTAACCTTCTTTCTTTGGAATCCATTGGCTGTAAGTACGTTGGTGAGAGTGTGTAGTTCGTTTTTTTGGTGTTGTTCATCGGCTAAGCATTTTGTTCTGGAGATGAGTGTCTTGGCTACGGAATTGATCTGTGCTGGGTGGTGGTGTGAGAGTGCATGTAGATAGCGGTTAGTATGTGTTTTCTTCTGGTAGATGGTGTGTCCTAGGGAGCCATTGGATCTTTTGTATACCAAGACATCTAGGAAGGGAAGTTGGTTGTTGGCTTCTGTTTCCATGGTGAATTGTATTTTGGGGTGTAGGCTGTTGAGGTGTGTGAGGAAGTTGTTCACAGCCAAGCCCCCACCCAATCAAGTCCCACCCCCACTGGCAGTTAAAAGGAGGAAGCAGCTGCAATCTCACATTACTCTGAGAAGCACAGAGCCGGAGACAGAAGCCTGAAGATGATGAATGAGACTTCATCGAAACGTTGCCTAGATACTTCGAATCTTACGTGGGAGAAAACCCGAACAACCAAAGATCCACATATAAATACCCGCGAGAACCTCAGAAAACATATATATAGTCTGAGAAGCAAGAGCCAAAGACAGAAGCCTGAAGATGATGAATGAGACTTCATCGAAACGTTGCCTAGAATACTTGAATCTTACGCAGGGAGAAAACCCGAACAACCAAAGATCCATATATATATATATATATATATATATATATATATATATATATATATATATATATATATATATATATATATATATATATATACAGTACTGCACTCTAACCATTGCCCCACAGAGGCTCATAAGACAGATATACTGCCTGAAGAATTCAAAAAGGCTCAGTGGACATTTTGGAATTTTACTATACATGGCTGGGGATACCTCCATTCATTATTTCAGAAGCCTTTTAATTATTTCAAGCATAATCACAGCCCCACTTATGAATGGAGAGCAGTTTGACCACTTCCTTATGTGTGGAGAGTTGGAAAATGTTGAGACTTAAAATTCCTCTAACTCATATTTATACATTTCTGTTGAAATAATTCCTCATTAGGAGAATGGGCGCATACAGGGAGACATATTGAGAGTAGTGTTTAAATAATACACACACAGCACACAGATACACTGTCCAGTAAATGTAGGTTTTTACTTCCAGAAACTTTAAGCAAAGTTCAAACAAGCAGTCCAAAGTCATTCACAGGTAAGGCAGTCAGTGTTCAATTCACGGATAATCTAGTAACCAAGTCTAGTGTCAAAAACAGTTCAGTATCAGACTTACATCAAATCCAAAATATCAGTCATTAGAAGGAACGGCAAAACTCTCCAACAGAAGGAAACAGAGACTCACTGGGACTTCTTCTGAGACAAAGACTAGGACAACCCAGGCTTCTGGCTCCTTCTTATGGCCGCTTGAGAACCACACCCAATTACAGATTTAGTATTCTCTTAAAGAGGCAGTATTAAAATGTCTATCCTGGTTTATATATTATCCAACCCAAATAGCTGTTAGGTGACTTACATTCCTAACAATTTCTCCTGGTTGTAAGATGCTCCTTTGTATTGAAGTCTGGCCTCAGAATGATAATGTAGCACTTGGGATGAAGACGCAGACCAGCAGACCAGCACTGGATGCCAAGATGGAGAAGACCTGCACAGCCACCATGTATTTCCCTTTGGTGCTCAGGTAGGTGGGCAGAAAGGAAACCCAGACACTGCAGAAGACCAGCATGCTAAAGGTGATCAGCTTGGCTTCATTGAAGGCCCCAGGGAGCTTCCTGGCCAGGAAAGCCACTGTGAAACAGATGGCAGCCAGGAAGCCCAGGTAGCTGAGGGTGATGTAGAACATGACAACAGCCCCTTCGTTGCATTGCAGGATGATCTCTCCAGGCTTGGAGTGGAAGTCGGAGTCAGGGAATGGGGGAGAAACTCCCAACCAGATGGAACAGATGAAAATTTGGACAGAAGAACAAGAAAGAATGATGGAGTTAGCCAAGCTCTTCCCCAACCATCTCTTCACTCGGTTTCCTGGTTTTGTAGCCAGGAAAGCCAGCACCACTGTGATTGTTTTGGCCAAGAGAGAAGAAATGGCAACTGAGAAGATGATGCTGAAAAACGTTTGCCGGAGAAGGCAAGTAGCTTTCCTTGGTTGACCAATGAAGAGAAAAGGAGACAAGAAACAAAACAGGAGGGAGAGTAGGAGGATGTAAGAGAGATCCCGATTGTTGGCTTTGACAATGGGAGTTTCTTGGTATTTAATGAATATGATTAACACGAAGCCTGTAGTTATAAATAAGAGTAGCACAAAAGAGACTAGAATGATGCCCAAATATTCTTCATAAGACAGGAAGGATATCATTTTGGGGATACATTGAATTTGGTTCTGATTTGGATATTTATCATCAAGACACTTGGTGCATATTTCTGTATCTGAGAAAAACAGAAAAGCAATGTATATATTTTAAATATTAAGAGCCATGGTGACCCAGTGGTTAGAAGTAAGTACTACAGGCTAATTCTGCTGACTGCCAGCAGTTCAATCCTCACTGGTTCAAGATTGACTCAGCTTTCCATCCTTTTGAGGTCAGTAAAAAGGGGGCCCAATTTGTTGGGGGCAATATGCAAATAATGTTGACATTGTAAATTGCTCAGAATACTGTAAAGCACTGTGAAGTGGTATATAAATCTAAGTACTATAGCTATTAATATTCCACCCTTTTACCTTTCAATATATACTTTATTTAGACTAGAATATTTTCCAAGAAGCATTTCCTAAAATCTCCTGAGAAAAAAAGTAAGAAGAGTATCATTTTCTAAACAAGTATCAATATTTCAAATATGTACACTATGAAATTGGGAGAAGTGCTAAATTTCCTGTGTAATTCTTGAAAGGAACCTAAATTATTAGAGATAAATAATGAATCAGTTAACTTTTCTAGGCAAACATCCAGTAGCTGGCTTCTAGCTGGCCTTCTTCTTTTTTTTTTGAAAACAATTTTATTGGTTTTTTTTAACAAACAAACAAAACAGACAAAACATAAAAGCATCAGCTCTCTTCCATACTTATATACAAACAGTGTGTCAGTTGGTTCATCAGTTTTGTGCATTCATTTCGTAGTCTCAATTACAATTATGTTACATAATAACTCATATTATCAATCCAAACTTATATATCCTCATATCATTATTTTTTAAAAAAATCATTTGACTATACTTTTATTCATTCATACTTTATGAGATAACTATAATTTAGGTAATTTATTCTATAACAAATCATATAATCATACCAATTCTATCCTAAAAAAAAAACACTTTATAGATGTAGTGTCAAGTAGCAAAAGAAAAAGAAAAAACAAAGATATTCCTTATTATCTAACATTCTAAATATTCTATTTTTGTATTTCATTGTCCAACCATTGATAGAAAAGGTCCCAAATTTTATAAAATTGTTTATCTTCTTGCTCTCTAATTTCAAATGTCAATCTACTCATCTCGGCACATTCCAATATTTTCTTAATAATTTCTTCCTGCAATGGAATTTTCACATTTTTCCAATTTTTTGCATGTACAATCCTAGCCGCAGTTAATACATTTACAATCAAATATTTCAAGTCTTTACTGTATACATCTGGTAGGATTCCCAATAAAAAAAGCTCCGGTTTCAAATCTATGTGTTTCTTTGTCATTTTTTCCAACCACATGCGGATTTTAGTCCAGTATTTTCTAGCGTCCTCACAAGTCCACCACATATGGTAATATGAACCAGGTATCTGATGACATTTCCAACATTTTTCAGATTTATTCTTGAACATTCTTGCTATCCTTGTCAGGGGAAAATGCCACCTGTAAAACATCTTATACAGATTTTCTTTATAAGCTGTAGACATTGTCATTTTATAATTTTGCGACCATAGTTTCTGTCATTTCTCTAAATCAATCCCATATCCAAAATTCCTCCCCCAAGCAATCATAGTTTCTTTAACTTGTTCTTCCTCTAGCTTAATTCCCAATAAGTAACCATATAGTTTTTTAATTTTTCATCAGTACCTGTCAAAATCTTATCTAAATCAGTCTGTTTATCATAAAATCCCTCTGTTTTGGAATCTTCATCACACCTTGAGTGTATTTGTACATATGAAAACCAATTCATCTTTATACCTTGTTCCTCTAAATTTTGTATCGATTTAAGTTCACCCTTTTCATCTAATAATTCCCCATATCTAACTGTTTGTTCCTTCTTATAAATTATAGGATAAGAAAATGCTTCTATCGTCGATAACCAAACTGGAATTTTCAAATAACATTGTTTTTTTTAATCTTCTCCCAATTTAACCACAAAGACTCCCGTATATAATGTCTTCGAAAATAGCCCTGTGTTTTGGTTCCCTTGCACCATAGAAAAGCATGCCAACCCAACAACAAATCATGACCTTCTAGTGTCAACAATCTAGTCTTAATGTTATCCATTCCTTAACCCACATCAAATTTGCAGCTTGGTAGTACAGCTCCCAATTAGGCAGGCCGAAACCTCCTCTAGTTCTAGCATCTTGCAAAAGCTTTAGCTTTATCCTCGCTTTCTTACCTTGCCATATATACTACAACACAATTTTATTTAGGTCCTCAAAATAGTCTTTTCTAATTGGTATTGTTTGAAACAAAAATAAGATTCTGGGTAGAATATTCATCTTGATTGTTGAGATCCTCCCTATTAATGACAGTTGTAAATTTTCCCATTTCTTCAAATCTAGGGCTATCTGTTGTTTAAGTTTGATATAATTATTCTCTTTTAATGTACTACATCTTGATGTCAAATATATCCCCAAATACTTAACCTTGTTCGTAACTTGGATTTTCAGCAGATCTGCCAATTCTTCTCTTTGTCTTAGTAGCATGTTCTTTGACAAAATCTTTGTTTTATCTTTATTTATTTTCAAACCAGCCACCTCACCATATGTCTCTATCTTTTCCAATAGCTTCAAAGCTGTTTCTATAGGGTCTTCCAAAATAAAGACTAAGTCATCCGCAAAGGCTTGTAATTTAAATTCTTCCTTTTTAATTTTCATTCCTTTTATAGTTTTATCTTCTCTAATATTTCTATTCAACACTTCCAGAGTCAATACAAATAGCAAGGGAGAAAGGGGACATCCTTGTCTTGTGCCTTTTCTTATGTTAATAGAGTCTGTAAATTCTCCCTCCATCATTACCTTTGCTGTTTGCTCATGGTAAATTGCTTCTATTGCTTGAATAAATCTTCTAGAAAAACCCATCTGTTCCAATAAGAGTAACATAAATCTCCAATTCACATTGTCAAATGCCTTTTGGGCATCTAAGAATATCAGAGCCATTTGCTTTTCAGGATGCACCTCATAATATTCCAAAGTGTCCAGAATTACTCTCATATTATCTCTAATTTGTCTCTTTGGCAGAAATCCATTTTGATCTGGATGGATAAAATTATTCAAATATTTTTTAAGTCTTTCTGCTAATATTGAAGCAAAAATTTTATAGTCTGCATTTAATAAAGAAATCGGTCTATAGTTCTTAATTTGCAGTGGATCAGCCTCCTCTTTTGGAATAAGTGTAATATAAGCCTCTGACCATGTTTTAGGTATCATCTTCTTTAACATAGCTTCATTCATAACATCTAAAAGTGGAATGCTCAATGATTCTTGTAATATTTTGTAGAATTCTGCAGGCAGCCCATCTGGACCTCGTGCATTCCCATTATTTTGTTTCTTAAGTGCTTGGCTTAATTCCATCGTTGTTATGTTACTTTCTAATATTTCTTCAGTCTCTTTGGATATCTTAGGTAAGTTTGCATTCTGCAAGTACTGTTTGACTTTTTCCTCATCAATATTCTCTTTCTTGTATAGTTGTCCATAAAAATCTCGGATAATTTCCTTTTTCACTTTATTGCCATAACAAACTTGACCTTGTTCATCTATTAACTGCGATATTTTCCTCGACTCTTTCTCCTTTCTCAGCTTATATGCTAACCATCTACCTGGCTTATTTGCATCTTCAAAGTAGTTCTGTTTAGCATTCCTAATTTTCTGTGCCAGTTGTTCTTTCTCTATTAAGTCCATTTTATGTTTAGTTATGTCCAGTTTCAGTTTGATGTCTTTTTTCTGTGGCATTTTCTGTAGTTCTTTTTCAAGTCTTTTATACTCATCTTCCAAGGCTTTAGTGGCTTGCCTTTTCCTAATATTCTTTTTTCTTATGTAGTCTATTATCAAGCCTCTAGCATATGCCTTCATTGTATCCCAAACATTCTGCGTTGAAGTATCTTCTTTTCTATTTTCTTTAAAGAAAAAGGCCAGTTCTTTCTCGAACCATTGTGTAAAGTCCTTCTCCTTTAAAATAGTATTATTTAACGTCCATCTCGATCTTTTTTTTTGTCCCTTCCATTTAATTGTCAATGGATTATGGTCTGCCCAGATACTTGTTTCAATGTTTATTTCTTGGACACTAGATATTAATTCTGTTGAAATCCAGATCATATCTAATCTGGACCATGATAAGTGTCTATTTGAATAGAAAGTATATTGTTTGGTTTTAGCATTTCTTTCTCTCCATATATCTTTTAAAATTAGTTCATCTGTCATTTTAAAGAAGGATTTAGGAAGTGTATTTCTGTTGTGCTTTGCTGTTATTGTTATATAGTCCAGTTTATTGTCCACAATTCGATTAAAGTCTCCCATCATAATTATATTAGCATAGTCCAGTCCAGTCATTTTCATATGTAGTTTTTTATAGAATTCTTCTTGTTTATCATTCGGAGAGTAAATTGCGGTCAAAAGTATTTTTATATTATTATCCATCATTTCCACCATTAATATTCTTCCATCTTCATCAGCGTAAATCAATTTTGCTGGGGTGGCCTCTTTAATATATAATACCACTCCTCTTTTCTTACATTGAGTCAGAGAAGTAAATAATTTCCCTAGTTTTGGCTGTACTAACAATTGTTCATGTTGTTTTTTAATGTGTACTTCTTGTAAGCAAATTATATCAAACTTTAATTTCCCTAATTTATGAAAAATCTTCCTTCTCTTAGCAGCTGAATTCAGTCCATTTATATTCATTGTAATCAGTTTTTTCTCTTCCATGATGATATTTTATATTTAGGTTTGGCAGGTCTTGTACATCTTGGTTCATGTTGGTCTTTGATATCCACCTGTCCACCTATCACACCTTCTTCTTTTTCAATCTCCATTTGTTCCTCTTGGGATTCAATTAATGGGACCTCTTTTTCTGCCTCTTCCTCTCTCCTTCCAAAAATTTCTGCGTAGAAGAGTTCTGCTTTCTCAATTGAATCAATTCTGTGTCTCTGTTCTTGCCATGTAAACATCAATCTTTCCGGGATCAGCCATCTGTAGTTCACCTCCTTTTTCAATAGCACTTTGGTCAGAAATTGATATTCTCTTCTCATCTCTCTCACTCTTCTAGGTATTTGTTTTAAGACCAAGATTCCTTTGCCTTTATATTTCAACATCTTCTCTCTTGCTGCTTGTAAAATTTGTGTCTTGATGGATTTTTTAGTAAATCTAATGTGAACTTCTCTGGGTAGGTTATTTCTCATCGCATATCTTGTAAAAACTCGGTATATCTCATCTACTCCATCCATCATCTTTTCCTCTGTTATTTCCAAAGCATCAGCCAAGATTGTTAGTGTTTGGGGATAAACCCCCAAGCAGAGTATGCAGCAGCAGTCCAGCCAGGCAGGCAAATGAGAGAGAGAGTGGGCCCAAGAGTATACACACACTGGAGACAAAAACACTGTTTGTGGTTTTAAAATAGTTATTTAATACACACAGAGAGTAAGAAGTGTCATTCAGTCCATATATCATTATCCAGTATATCCATCCAGTTATCAAGTCCATTAACAGTAAATACAATGTCCTTATCTGCTTGTAAGTCTTCTCCTCCCGATACCTTTCTCTCAAAGACAACGCTGAATCCTCAGCTCACCAAGCAAACAGTCCTTGTGTTCAGTTGAAATGGTATCTGGCACAGTAGCCTCCAAAGTAAGCAGATAGACGTTCCAGAACAGCAGGCAGCAGACCAGGAACAGAACCAGGTGCATCCAGAAGCAGGGTCTATTACGTTTCCCTTCCTACCTTTATTACTGCCTGCAACCGCACCCACAATGACATTGCAGTTTCTTGTGCTTAAAGCTACAAGACACTTAATCCTAGGTTTACATATTTATTCAACCCAAACCTGGTTGGTGTATCCATATACCCAACATTCTCCCCTTTTGGGTGATATAAATATATAACCTTTACATTCTAAGCCCATATTTTTCACAACTCTCTAGATGCTTAATAGCACCTTGGGCCTTAGTAAAATGATCAGCTACATTGTCCTCCAACATGCAGTACTCCAGCTGTATCAATTTACTCTGTACTGACTGTCTTACATTAAGATACCTCAAATCTGTATGTTTACTTCTCGTTTTAACTGCAATATTAGTGGCCATTTGAATTGCTGCCTGATTATCTTCATGTACAACTACAGGGTAAGTTACAGTTATACCCATATCCTTCAACATTTGTTTGTACATAATCAACTCAGTACACAATAAAGATAAACAGGAGAATTCTGCCTCCATAGTAGACAAACTTAAATGCTGTTGCCTTATTGACTTCCAGCCTATTAATGTCTTACCCAGCATTATGGCTGTTCCTGAAGTCGACTTTCTAGTATCTCTTTCTGCTGCAAAACTAGCATCTGCATAAGCACTCAATATGAGATCACCTTTTGGTTCTAGATACAGTGCATGGTGTAATGTACCTTTAAGATATCTTAGGATTCTTTTCAATGCTATCCAGTGACATTGAAGCGGATCATTATTGTGTCGTGCCAGCTGGTTAATACTAAAAGCAATATCTGGCCTTGACCAATTGCTAATATATGATAAGCTACCAACCAAAGATTGATACAGTTCCTTATCACATTTGGGACTTTGTGTATCCATTTTGCAAATATCCTGACTCATTGGAGTCTTTGCAGGCTTACAAAGTTCCATCTTATAATCTATTAGCAATTTAGATATCTTATCTTCCTGAGATATCTTAAAACCTTTCTGTGTTTTCAGTATATTTAAACCTAGATATCTCTTTATCTCCCCTAATTGCTTGATTTTTATTTTCTTGGCTAATGATGTTATTATTTCATTTGCTTCATCATTAGTCTTAGTTATCAGAGCAATATCATCAGTAAATAACAATAATAATGATATTTTCCCATTCTTTTCTCTCTTAAATAGACATGGGTCGGCTAAACCAGCTTTAAACCCTATATTGGTCAGTTCCTTTACAATATACTGGTTCCATTCATAGCCCGATTGTTTAAGACCATATAGGCTCTTCTTTAACAACCAACAATCATTATCATTATTATTGTCTCCTTTAAATCCATTAGGCCTTTTCATATAAACAGTATGTCTTAGTGGAGCATGCAAGTAAGCAGTTTCCACATCTAAATGGTTAACTATATATTGCTTGCTTGCTGCCCACACTAATGCTGCCCTTAAAGTTGCTGCTTTCAGACTAGGTGCAAATACTTCATCATAGTCTTTTGCACTTTGTCTAAAGCCTTGGGCTACTAACCTTGCCTTATGGATTGTGTTTCCATCCTTATCTGTTTTTATTTTAAAAATCCATCTGCAGCCAATGGGTTTTTCATTACTAGGTAATCTCACGTTTTCATACACTTTCATATCCTTCAAAGACTTCAATTCTTTATTAATTGCTGCATACCAATTTTCTTTCTCTTTAGAAGGATATCTTTTAATCTCATCCACAGTATTTGGGATTCTATTTTCCTGGCACACTGTATTAGCCTGGTATCTATCAGGCGGTCTAGAAATACGTGTAGTCCTTCTGGGTATTACTGGGCTTGGTTGAGTTACTACCTGTTCCTCATCTTTAGCTATTTCTTCCTCTAGGGGCTCTAATTCTTCCTGTACTTCTTGCTTTACTTCTTTCTTAAAGTTACAGGGATACTTAATGGGATTTCTATATGATTCAATAACCACTTCGTTATTGCTATCCTGCTCTAACTTATCCCATCCTACGTGCTCTAGAAATTGGGCATTAGCACTACATAACACCTTAGATGTGCTTTTCTCCCAAAATCTATATGCCCTATGGTTAGCTTGGTAACCAACTAAGAAAAATTGTTTAGCTCTATGTTGCCCTTTACGCCTGAGTTGTGTAGGGATATGCACCCATGCTGGTGCACCAAATGTGTGCAGGTAACTCAGATCAGGCTTCCTGCCATGCCACATGGTGAATGGTATTTCACCAGTAGTTGAGTTAACCACGTTATTTAATAAATGATTAGCACACATTGTGGCCTCCCCCCACAAAGAATCAGGTAACCCAGAATCAGTTAACATAGTACGGGTCATTGCCTGCAACGTTTGGCCTCGCCTTTCAACATATGCATTGTGCTGTGGTCTGTATGGTGCAGATGTCTTATGAGCTATTCCAGCTGCCTTTAAACTATTCTGGAATTTGCTATTAACAAATTCCGTACCATTATCTGTCACCAAGGTTATAATTTGCCGTTTGGTTTTTCTTTCAGCAAACTTTAACCAGTTGAAGAAATGTTGATATGTTTCAGTTTTGCTTTTCATTAGATAGCAAAACCCATATCTAGAGTAATGGTCCATAATGCTCAGTATATATCGAGCACCCCCCATACTGGGTTTCTTTGGACCTATAATGTCTGCAAATACTACTTCTAAAGGTTCTTTAGTTTTGAAACCATTTAGCCTATTTGCAGGCATTATTTTACTCTTATCTTCACAACAGACATTACAACGCAAATACTTATCACAGGGTTTTAACCTTATTCCTTCAGATAACTCCACTGTACGTTTTAGCATTTTAAAATTCACATGCCCCAAACGTCTATGCAATAAATGGATACATTCATCATGAGGCTTGATATTATTAAATACAGTCTGTGCCTCCCCTTTCTTACTATCATGTAAGACATATAATGTTCCATTTAAAGCTGTAGTTACCTTTTTGCCATCTCTCTCCAGTATGCACTTATTATTCTTAAATGTAACTACATACCCTAGTTTATCTAATACTCTTACAGAAAGTAAGTTCATCTTTAACTGTGGTACATATAACATTTTTATATTCTGGTTTAAACATGGACAATAAGCAATACCTTCACCCTTGGCCTTGAGGTGCCAGCCATTGGCGAGTGATATACGTTGTGAGCTTGTAGACATTTTTACAAACTTTGTCTTATCTCTCGTGATGCAGTGGGATGCACCACTGTCCACCACCCATATATCGTTCTTCATATCACAATTGCCAAACATGGCCAGTTCAAAGGATTTCTTTGGCTTCTTTACATTCTGGCTTTTTCCTTTCCTGCAGAATCTTGCCAAATGTCCTCTGCCTCCACAATTAAAACACTTTTTAATTGTGTATGCCGTTGAAGATAACTTCTCTTCTTCCGGGTGCTTTACTTTACACAGCTGGTTTCTCTCAAGCTTTGAAGATAATTTCTCTTCCTTATTCTTATCTTCCCTCAGCTGGTCACGTTCAAACCTTCTCCTGGCTTCTTCTAATAGCCTGCCGGTTATCTCAGTTACTGATAAACTGTCTTTTGGCAATACCTCTAATGCAGTCACAAAATCATCATAGCTTGGATCCAGAGAAGACAGTATGATGTATACTTGTTGCAACTCATTAAATATAAGCTCTTTTTCTTGCAATTCTTGAAAAATGCTTTTCATACAGTTTAAATGAGTTAACATGTCTCCATTTATCTCAAGATGTGTTCTAAACAGCTTCCGTGTAAGATTGATATGAGCTCCTACACTGTCTCGAACATAAATCCTTTTGAGATTATCCCAGCAGTCTGCAGCATTTTCCACTCCACGGATATGAATGAGTTGCTGGTCAGACAGAGTGAGACCTATGATGCACAAAGCCTGTTCATTCTTTCGTTCATAGTCCTGTATCTTTTTATAATCCTCTTCATCATTAGGATTTAAGTTAGATACATCTGGTGGGTTTGTTATTATGTTCCACAAACCTTCTCTTCGTAGCAGTAAACTACACTTCAGTGACCATGAAACATAGTTTGTTCCATCTAGTCTGGATATCATGGACAGACTTGGCAAATTTACTTGTGCCATTTCTCTTGAGAAAAATAACTATTTAACAAACAGTTTGTATCTACAGTAGTGTGCAACTCCCACCAGCTCTCACTGCTATATCCTGGTTAACTAGACTGTGCACTCCGCTGGGCCCATAACCAATGTTAGTGTTTGGGGATAAACCCCCAAGCAGAGTATGCAGCAGCAGTCCAGCCAGGCAGGCAAATGAGAGAGAGAGTGGGCCCAAGAGTATACACACACTGGAGACAAAAACACTGTTTGTGGTTTTAAAATAGTTATTTAATACACACAGAGAGTAAGAAGTGTCATTCAGTCCATATATCATTATCCAGTATATCCATCCAGTTATCAAGTCCATTAACAGTAAATACAATGTCCTTATCTGCTTGTAAGTCTTCTCCTCCCGATACCTTTCTCTCAAAGACAACGCTGAATCCTCAGCTCACCAAGCAAACAGTCCTTGTGTTCAGTTGAAATGGTATCTGGCACAGTAGCCTCCAAAGTAAGCAGATAGACGTTCCAGAACAGCAGGCAGCAGACCAGGAACAGAACCAGGTGCATCCAGAAGCAGGGTCTATTACGTTTCCCTTCCTACCTTTATTACTGCCTGCAACCGCACCCACAATGACATTGCAGTTTCTTGTGCTTAAAGCTACAAGACACTTAATCCTAGGTTTACATATTTATTCAACCCAAACCTGGTTGGTGTATCCATATACCCAACAAAGATTTCTATCATTATCGCAGCCAAGTCTTGCCCTTTTTCTTCCTCTATATTTTGAAATCTGAGGTAGAATTCTGATCTCTCCATCTCCCACTTCAGCATCCCACTTTTTTCTTGTTCAACCACTGTTAATCTACTATCAATATTTCCAATCTTCTCCTCTCTTCGTTTACCCTCTTCTTCAACTTTTTGGAGGCTCTCATCGTAGTTCACCATCATCTGTTGGATATTTTCCACTTTTTCATCAGTCTTCCCTGTTCTTTGTTCAATGGTGTCTGTTTTTATCTTAAGGTCTTGAATTCCTTGCATAATCATCTGTAAGGTTACTTTTTCTTGCTCTTTGTCTTGCTTTAACATTACCTGAATTGAACGTTGTCCTCCAGATGGTGGAGAGGCAGAAGTAGATATAGAGGCACCTGGAGGTATGAGTTTCCTGCTCATTTTAAATGATTCAAAATCTTCAAATTCTTTCAAATTTTAATCCAATTAGGAAAGTAGCCAATTATAATCCAGAGTGGAAAAGTCCAATAGTAAAAAGCCCAGTAGAAAAGGAGAGGAAAAAGAAAAAAGATTCTTCAGGTTCTTCCTGACCCTAATCCAATTATAAAATAGTCCACAATAAAAAATAAAAATAAAAAGAAGAAGAAGACCCAATAATAATAATAATAATAATAATAATAAAGGACAAAGCAAAAAAAAGATTTCTTCAGGTTCTTCACACCTTAATCCAGCTAGAAAATCTCAATTAAAAAAAAAAAGAAAAAAGGAGGCCAAAATAATCCAAGAGCATAGATAGAAAAAACAAAAATCCCAATGAAAAAGGAAAAAAATAAAAATAAAAATGAGAAATTCTAAGGCTTCCCCTTGAAAATAAAAAGTAAAAATAAAGACATTGCTAAAATAAAAATTTACAATAATGCTGGTGGGGGGGGGGGGTAGCAAAACTAAAAAAGGATTAAAAAGAAAGAAACAACACACTGCACTCTGTTTAGTTGTCCAAGGCTCTTGTTATGACTCTCTTCCTTTTCCCACAAGCTTCAAAGCCAAGCCATAGATATTTAATTGTTGATAGAAATCCAGAAGAGCACCTGTAATAATATTCTGCTGTGCTCTTCCCTCTATCTTATCAAATTAGAATGTCCTTGAGAAGGAGTCTTTCACAGTTCTCTCCACTTCAGGTAAGATATTTTCAAGCCGCTAGTTGGCAGTGTTACAGTTTCTTAGTTCTCACTTTCCCCCCTCCTCTCAGAAAAGCATAATTAAAGTAAAAAAAAGAACAAGAAATATATACATATATATACAAAGAGAGAAATAACCAAAGGGAGCCTCTAGCCTAGGAAAAAAAATTAAAAAATCCAAAGGGAGAAATATATATATATAAAACCAGTCCAGTTATCTACTAAGTAACAATGAAGTCCGGTAGCAAAAAAATAAAATAAAAATAAAGCCTCGCTTTGATGTCTCCCTTAAAAAACGCCGCTTATTCAGTTTTGTCAAAAATCACACAGATTTCTTCTAACAATCAAAGTGTCCTTTCAAGCCTCAAAATATTAAAAAAAAAGTTTCTCACCCAGCCAACACACTTTCTCTTTCAGCCTCTTCCTTTCCGGAGCTGCCCTGACTTCAGCAGCTAGGGTGCTGCCTCTCCACCGCCAGCAAAGGGGACTTCTCCTGGGTCATCCAGGGACTTTGCAGTGTCCCTGGGATCCACAGGGTATACCCCACACAATAACCATCCCTACGGGATGGTTTAGGTCCATTTGGACCAGCCAGGTGCGAAGATACCGGCTGCAATCATAGAGCTCGATTGCAAGCTGTACCATCTCGGCGCCTAGCTGGCCTTCTTAATATACTGGACTCAAAGTATGTCTGTGCAATCTAGTTGTCTGACACACACAAAAAGTCCTCAAATAATCTGGAATGGCTACTGGAACCAATGGTAATATTGGAGTAATGAGTTGAGCCCTTAACTGTTCCCATATTGTGAATCAGTGATACCTTCTCAGTGATCCTCAAATGGACCCCCATGTAAAACATGTTGCAATAATTCTTTTGGGAAGTGGACCTAAAACAATTCCTCAAACTTTACAGAACTCAAGTGTCCCTAGAGAAATAACAATGGAATGCAACATCCAAAGAACAAAGCAGAAGAGATATGTTTTCTGGCAAAAGTAAAGGTTACCCTATCTGCCATTCCCTTGTACCTCTACCCATCACCTTATTCAAGGTCATTTTTCCATTCTTCCTTTTAGATAAGAAATTGTGCATTTTGAAAATAATCAACAGAACAGTTAAATGTCAATGTGCCTTTCAATATGTAGTTTCACTAAAGTGTTATGGATAGATTGACTTCCACAAGGCTGTTCATTTTCTTCAGTGTTACCCACCTTCCTGAGTGGAGATGGTCCCCTCTGGACAAGGAACACAGTCATAGCAGCAAACTGGCTCGCCTTCTCGAGCCCGCTTGACAAATCCAGAACGACAACTTTCCACACATTTGGACTGAGGCAAGGACTAAACAGAAAAATAAGGAATTCCAAAGAAAATACTCAGCATCCATGGAAAAACGGAGGCTGAGATGAAGATTAGCTGAGTTGTATCTAAGCTTCACTTAGGTAAATATGAAATCAATGACCCATTCCAACAGATGTAGAAGACGTAACTATTGTTTTAGTTCCCCTTTTTGCTTCTGACATATCTCATTGTAATAAAGGACTTTTCTACTTAATAAAGTCTGGAGGAAGTAATTGAGAAAATATTTAAGCATTAAGAGACAACCCGTTTTTCCTCGTGGTTTTATTAACGTGCACTCCTCCGTTCTTCGTATAGCCATGATTTAAAGGTAGGAGGTTCTATTCATTTTAAAATAGTTAATTGACTGGCCCCGCCCCCATCTATTCTCTGCCTCTCAAGTCCCAGCTGATTGGCTGGGTCTTCTTTGGTTGCCCTGCACAGGAGAATGGAGGTGAAAAGCAGGTTAGTGGAGCAGGGAGGGAATGGAGATTTTGCAGTATCCTTCCCCTGCCACACCCACCAAGCCACGCCTACAGAACTGGTAGTTTAAAAAATGAACCCCACTACTGCCTCCCCCCACTTGGCCCCTTCACTCCAGGCTGTGTCAGCTCTGAAGCTGTGAGAAGAAACCACACCAAACTTGATTGCAGGAAATACAACTTCAGCAACAGAGTGGTCAATGTCTGGAATACTGTACCTGACTCTGTGGTTTCTTCCCCCAACCCCAAAAACTTTAACCTTAGACTGTCTACTGTTGACCTCACCCCTTTCCTAAGAGGTCTGTAGGGGGCATGCATAAGTGCACCAACATGCCTACTGTCCCTGTCCTATTGTTTCTTTCTTTTCCTATTCACATCCATTTCATGTATTCATAACCATGTGTATACTTATACCTGTTATCTAATAATCACTTGACAAAATAAATAAAATAAAAAATAAGAAAACTCCCTAAAGGAAAGCTACCCCCTCAAAAATGGCCACAGTTCGGCCAACTTCAGGGTTGATGCGGAGTTAGGCATCTTTGCTGCAGGGTGGGGGTGTCACAGTATATTCATAAACTGGAATAGAGCATGGTAACAAAGTCAGCTAATGAATAGGTATAGCAACTAAGTCAGCCAATGAGAACTGTTTGGAAACTGAAACTAGAAATGGCCTAGGCATGGCTCTATATTAAGCTCTGCAGCTCTGAAGCTATCTTAAGCTCTGAGTCTGTCTATTGAAAATGAAACTGCTTCTCTCCTCTGCTCTGTATCTTGCTTGCCTGCTGAACTAAAGTGAAACTGTTTCTGAGCTCTTGAGTTGCTGTTCTGCTCTGAACCTGTAATATGTCTGCTTCTGTTTGAGTTTGCCCCATGTTGGAGAAATCTACAACTGGTATTGTAAAATTTACTTTATATGTTTATAAAGAAGTCAAATGAAGTCTCAGACATCTGTGTTTACTTTTCTGGTGCTGAATTTATGCTGCAATACTCTGAACAGTGGGATATGAGCAGTGGCAAGATTCAATTTTTTTTACTACCAGTTCTGTGGGCGTGGCTTGGTGGGCGTGGCAAGGGAAGAATACTGTAAAATCTCCAGTCAGAGATGGTATTTGCCGATTCTCCAAACTACTCAAAATTTCCACTATTGGTTCTCCAGAACTGGTCAGAACCTGCTGAATACCACCTCTGCATATGAGAATGAACTCTCTGTCAGAAAGGGATATTTCTAAGGCTCAGCTAGTTGTCCAAGAAAGGGTCCTTTCTGGTGAAGAACTATAATTAGATGACATCAACTGGCATGGAAAGGAAGACTCAAATTTATTATTTGTTAAATTTGCAGACTTCCTTTTCCCCCAAAGAGACAAAAGGTAGCTAACAATCAAGATAAACAATGGCCTACAAGGGGTTTACAGATGAAATGCCTTCTTAATAGAAAAAGGCAAAATTTAAGTAGCATTTCCTTTCAAATTCTCCCTTGTTACTGCCAATATGAGGACCGACTTTTCTTTAGATCAAAGTCTTGTTTCAGTGCTTCAGTTTCCTAGGTCAACTAGGATGGTGGTGTTTCATGGTGAACTGAAAGCCTTGCGGCTCATTCCTAGGAGAAGAAGTTCTATTGCTCTATCCCAGTGAGGTGAAAGAGAGGCATGGATAACATTGACCTGGTCTGGTCTCCTTAAGAACTTCACAAACTATGGACCTGCCCTTTCAGAAAAGATTTTGCCTAAGCAGGACAATATAAAACCTATGTCCCAATAGGACCAACAAGACTTCCATCCAATAATGTTTCAATTTCATCTGATTCAGTCTGTAGAAAGTTAGCACCCACCCCTCTCCTAGAAGAATGAAATATTCTAGGAAATATTAAAAAGGCAGAATATTTCCCCTAAAAGAGAAATAAAAAACTGTAAAAGAAACAGAAACAAAAGACCCCAGCTCCCTGCCCCCCACAGATATTTTGGTGCCAGCTTATCTACAAGACAAGACTGGGCCAGTCTAGAGCTGGGATTCTACTGGTTCTGTCCAGCACTCTAGAACCGGTTGCTCTGAAGAACAGCAGACATAGAACCGGTTCTATGTCTGCTGCTGTTTTGGCCCATCTGCCCACCTGGGCTCTTACCTGTCCTTTATTTTCTGCTTTTTCAACCTCAGCTGCTTTGTGCAGCACAGCTATGGTTGAAAAAGCAGGAAAAAGGGGCTTTTCCAACCACTGTGCACTTGCACGCAGCGCTGCTCAGCAGGCCGTAAATTGTACTTGCGCGACTCGCGTGACTCATGCAATTCGCGTGACTCATGCAACTCGTGCAACTTGCACAACTCGTGTGACTTGTGCATGCACACACAACGCAGAGCAACAGAGCCGGTAGTTATACTGGTCGGATCCAATCCCTGGGCCAGTCTATCTAGAAAACAAAAGACCTCAGCTCCAGGATGATGGGATTATCCTTCAGGGCAAAGCCATTCAGCCACAATAGGAAATTGTCCTTCATTGCATCACCCCACAAGATTCAACCAAGCCTGGGACACAGACAACTTCAGCTATGACTGCATAGCTGCATGGGAGTCTGACAGAAACCAGTAGGATACATGCCTTTGCCACAGGAACAGGAATCTCAAATTCAAAGCCCAAGAGAGGGTCTCTCTCTTTCTCTCTCTCTTTCATGTGGTCAGCTACCCAGAATCACACATACTTGGTGGTTCTGCTTCACCATTAAACTATCCTTCCAAGTAGCCTCCATGTTTCCAGTGTATTTCTTCCCACTTGGAAGTGAACCCAGATGGATATTTCTTCCAAGAAGTCCAAACCTGAATTCAGGCACTGGTCAATAGCATTGCCTTCTTCTGTGCTATTTATTTGCAAAGAAAAAAGCAACCTGAAGCTAGTAAGAACACATTACTCAGTACTTGCAGTTTCTCGGAAGTTTGATGGAGATATTAAATGGTAAATGGTAAAATGGAATAACACTGAACTTTCCCAAGCAGCCTAAAAAACCTATATGGTTTCAACTCTTCATATTTAATTCTCTGTGAAGCTCAACAACTTCGGTGATTAGCCCAGTTGAAATGGGTCCTAAACTTTAGAAAAAAAAGGAAAGATAGCAATGTTTCACCCACCTTGTTGAGCAACTTTAGCCATGACAGAACACCTTGGTTGATGATAAGTCTCTGTCTTTCAAAAATCACCATTTTCTTTTTTATGAAATCCGTCTTGGGGAAAACCAGCCAGCTTATGAAGTTCAGATCAGCTGCTATTTCTCCATTTTGGTCCAGGTACATTTTCCATGGGGAAAGATTGAAAAACTCATTTTTCTCCAGAAAGGGGTGGAACTAGAATGGGGGAAAAAAAAAACCCAGCAATTTAAAAGCAGAAACCTTGGTTTCTTATTGTTATTCCCCATTTGAATCTTTAGAATTCTTGCAAATAGGACTTAACAAACTGTCAGGGTTCCAAGTAATAGATCCACCACCAGCAATAACTCAGAGGCAGGTAGATTCCCCAAAGAATAGCTTTATTGGAAATATCATATTGGCACATATCTGGTGAAAACTGGCACTGAGAGGCTCCTTGGTTTTCATCTAATTAAAAGTAGACATTTCCCCTCAATCCCCAAACAATCAGTCACATGGCCCAATCAAAGCATCATCCACTGGACTAGTGAATCACTCCTCCTTCCTCCAGCCAGGTGTGAGAATGTCCTTGATTTCCAGGGGAAAGTATTTTCTTTTGACTACACAACCCCAGCTATCTCTAATCTCCCCTCCCTATCCCTCACTCCAGTGTGGCAACATTAAAGCTCCAAGATGGGTTCAGTCAGGTTAGCTTCAGGGTTGACACAAACTATGTGATCTTGTATAGGAACAAACAGATGTTATCTACAATTTAGATCTTTCTTTTTCTTTTCTCAATGTTTATGTTATTGAGAAAATTAAAATACAAAATCCGAAATAAAATAAAAAATTAACAAAATGAGAATAGACAAGAACAATTAAAAAGTGTATTTAAAAGAATAAAAGAGAAAAACACATATTGTCCCCCTAGTTGAAAAGTAACACAACTTTACACATATTCTTAATTACCACAAATCACTCCAATCATTATCTCTGATCTGTCCAGGATCAAATACCCTCATTTAGTTTGAAATCTTTCCTTAAGTTTTTAATTGGGAACTTTCCCAACAATTGCATCTCATTTCTAACGTTCATACTCTGTTATAAATATCTATGCAACATCCATTGTTAAAAAAATATCCTTAACAGCACAATATTCCTCTTGCCAAAAAATGCAGTCTGTCTTTCATCAATTCCATTATCTTAGAATTTCTTATTTTCCTATTCCTTTCAATCTTTTCTGGCAGAACCATACTTTTCAAAGCAAGTACTTCTTCACATAAGACAGCAACAGACCAGGTTCCAATTCATCAAGTTGCAAATTAAGTCCAACTGTTATTTCCTGCTTTTGGATGTTATTTTGAGTTTGAACAACTGTTATTGACTCACCACATTTTTCTTATATCTTCAAATAAAACCTTTAAGTTAGAAAGCATTCTTTTTCAAATGCTTCCCAGAAACACATTATTTCTTTCTTCAGGG
This sequence comes from Pseudonaja textilis, assembly GCF_049901715.1. NCBI lineage: Eukaryota > Metazoa > Chordata > Lepidosauria > Squamata > Elapidae > Pseudonaja > Pseudonaja textilis. Next base: position 9,591,613 of record NC_141991.1, read on the forward strand.
ACAAGAGAAGCAAATAAGTCATAGCCCAGTGTCCACAAGGAAATGTGTTTTTTCCTTCAAAATTAAAGTTGGTTAAAGAAAGATGGTTTTTTTCCATCATTGTTTTTTAAAAAGTCTTTAAAAAAAAACTAGAAAGAGCAAAACTTGTAATATAATCCTGTGTAAATGTAATGCACACACACAAATACACATATGTATGTATGTGTGTGTGTGTATCAGTGGTGGGATTCCAAAATTTTTACTACTGTTTCTGTGGGTGTGGCTTGGTGGGCATGATGTGGCTTAGTGGGCATGGCAGGGGAAGGATATTGCAAAATCTCCATTCCCAGTGTTGAATATTCAATGGGGAAAGCCTCTTACTCAGACCCATACCTAACACCCTCCCCACTCCTGAAGGAAGGATACTGTAAAATCCCCACTCCACTAACCTGCTTTCCAGCTCCATTCTCCTGTGCAGGACAACAAAAGAAGACCCAGCCAGGACTCAGCTGGGACTTGGAAGGCAGAGAATAGATGGGGGCGTGGCCAGTCAAAGTAATTTGTAAAAGTACAGCAATGGGTTATGAAATAGGTCAGAAGTAAAATCAAGCGATAGTGAAGCTTCAAAAAGTGAAGTAAAAACCTAGGTGTGCTCATGAAAAATGAACAGGTGAAGAGACCAGACCTTCCAATTGCTCCTTAATGAGAAGTAGCCATTAAGAACCTCATTTTCCATAAGTGTACAATCATCCAAAGGTCATCTTGGGTCCTTCCTAATCTCCCCTTGAAAAATCATGGAGCAGAGCCACCAAATTTACCTACTTCTTGGTAAACTAAAAAAAAAAGAACATACTCAATACCATATTCAATGGGCAGTCCTTAATGATACTACATCTACATGGAGGGAATTAAACAGTGGGGGTACCATAAGGTTCTGTCTTGGGCCAGAATTCTTCAATATTTTCATAAATGACTTAGATGAGGGAATAGAAGGGGAACTAATCGAATTTGCAGATGACACCCAGCTGGTAGGGTGTCATCCCAGAAGACAAGCTCAGGATCCAAAACGATCTTGACAGACAATGGGCTCTATTCAACAAAGTGAAATTTAATATGGAGAAAACCAAGGTTCTTCAACTAGGCAGGAAATCTTATGAAGCTTCTCCTCCGGAAATATTGTATTGCTAACTAGGGCATACAAAACCTTTGCTAGATCAATATTTGAATACAGCTCATCTATCTGGAATCTGCACTGTATAACAGAGATGGGGCGTTGGTTCTTACCTGATACGCTTCTTTTCGTAGAGCTGTTGAGAGTGTCCAGGTTGGGAGGAGCTCCAGTCTCGGCTCTTCCAGGCTGAGCTTGAAAATTGAGGAACGCCCCCTCACCGTCACATGGTCCTCGGGCACTCCCCAGGTTTTTGCACAGACGAGAAGGAAAGTCCTGTTCTCATCACACTCAGGAAAAAAATATATTAGATTGCTCGGTCGAACAGCCAGGTTTCCCACCAGACGGCCTACGGGTGGGGCTGGACACTCTCAACAGCTCTACGAAAAGAAGCGTATCAGGTAAGAACCAACGCCCTTTTCCCATAGAGCTGTCTCGAGTGTCCAGGTTGGGACTACCAAAGCTTGGCTAGTCCTGCGGGTGGGGCCCCGTCTGGAATAGAATCTCTCCTGGAACCCTGATGACCCGCTGGAAGGCATGCCCAACAGGAGAAAACCCCTGGATGTTGGAATGTCTCAACAAGGGGCCTAAAGAGGAGGCGGAGCTATCCGGGAGGCAGTCCCGCCAAAGAGGCCAACAGGTGTGCACTGGGACCGGGATTCAGAAACTGGGAAGATCGACCCGTGTTGGGAATTCCCCTGGGAGAACTCTGGGACAGAGAGAAGGAGGAGGTGCAGAGATCTGTGTGAGGCCGGGAGCGCAAGAAGGGACCCGGCTAGCATTGAATGGGGGTAGATGTGTTGCCGACCAGTTGCCCAGGGCAGGGTGAGGAGGACAAGAGTGCTCCTGGGGTAGGAGCCTGTTGCAAGCAGGGTTAAGGTCGGAGTAGAGATAGGCCTTCTCGCACTCCTTCCTCTTTTTTTTTTTAAAGGACAAGCGCCTGAGGCGACTGCATTATCGAGAAGCGACGGAGCGAACCTCTCCCGGATCCCGGGAGGGCTTCCTGGAAGAAGTACCTCCGGACCCATCCGGCTCCGCTCGGTAGGGAGATCTATAGGGAGAGGATCGGTAGTATCTGGCAAAGGAGGAGGAGTGAGAAGAACCCTGGCGAGAGAGGGAGCCTCTGAAGTCGGACCTCCTAGAGAGGAAGGGAGGTACTTGCGCTTGTTCCGGGTCTCGGCCAGGAATGGGTGAGAACCGGTCCAAATAACTTCCCCCAGAGATGGGGGCTGTTGCTAACTTAGTCTTGTTTTTAACGTCCGCTTGCCAGTGGCGGAGCCAGAGTAGACGGCGGCGGTAACCTGGGAGCGAAATGGCCCTGGTGGAGAACTTTGCCGCCTGGAAGGTGGCGTCTGCGAAAAGCTTCGGCGCGGCCAGGATCTTGGCAATGTCCTGGTGCGCCCTGAGATTGGCTGTGGGGACATGCTGCTTGAGCTGCTGGAGCCACTTGATGGAAGACCTGGTGAAAAGCACGCGGCAGTGGAAGCCCTGACTGCCCAAGCGTCAGAGAGGTGGCGGCACAGGGCCAGTTCAGCTCGCTTGTCCTCGGGCTGGAGAGCATCGAGTGAGTCGCTGGGAGTAGAGCGGGAAACCAGGCCCACCACGGGCTCGTCCCACGGGGAGGGGTCGAGCAAGGTGGAGAACTGCGGTTCCAGGTTAAAAAACCGCTTGTCCTGGGCGTTGGGGGGGAGGGGCCCCGAGGAGGCCAGCTGCCTAGAAACCATGTCTGAGAATATGGGCGGGACAGGGATCACCTCAGTTTCCGCCACGGGCTGAGAGAAGAGAGAGTCGGGAGGAACCCCTGCCGCCGCTGGGTTGGGTGGGGGAGGGGTTCAGGCCCGAGGTGGTCCTGGCTTTGAACAGGAGGGACCTAAATAGGTGCGGTTTAAGAGAGCCCTAGAAACGCTGGGCTGACCTGGAGGGAGGCCCTCGTCCTCCGACATGTCCCCTTCTAGGGGACCTGTTCCCAAAAGAGTTCACTGCCTATGAGGGACCTCATGTCAAGGTCCTGCTCGTCCCCAAAGAGGGAAGGGTCCCGGGTTCTTGGGCCTCCATTCCCTCCAACTCCAAAGGTAAGGTTAAGTCCTCTTGGGGAGTTGCCTGACCATGCGAGGCCGCTGATCCTAGAGCCTCGGGGCCGCGGGCCGAGCCAGACCGGCCAGCTGCTGCATCTGTTGCGCTACCCTTTGCCGGATGGCCAGCTCCATAGCCTGCATTAGGTTTTCGGGTATTTCCGCCATGGGGAGAGACTCCTCCGGGCGCAGTTCTACAGCAGTGGTGGGCAGGTGACCTCAGGGGCCTGTCCAGGCTGTGGGGAGAAGCAGAAGCAGGAGGGAGGGGAGAGGAGGATGGGTGGAGGTTGATGGAACGGAAGGGTCCCGGGACACAGAGCTTGACTCCTGAGAGCGTCTGTCAATTTCCCTTTCGAGGGCCCTGTGTCGCCTGAGGGCATCCCTTTGGGAAGCTTTGGATGGTTCCTGTGCCTGTTTGCGCAGGTGGTGGGATTTGGCCTTGGCCTTCAGAGAAGTGCCACGAGAGGTATTGTCGTCTGCCATCTGGAGAGGAGAGAAAAAGGAAAAAAAATTTTCTGGTTAATGCGAGGCGGTTAACGGGTCTGGGTACAGCCTAAGCAGAGGCTGGAACTCCCAGTGCTCGTGTTGCACCCCCTTTTTTTAAGGCCACAGAATTGTTCTGTAACGTGTTGGGAAGTAGGGCCTAGCCGGGGCCAATCAGCCAGAATGAACGCCAAGCTGTCCCTGCCGGGCGAACCGGGGAAGGGACATGGCAAGCAAATAACTCCTTAGTTGGGGGAGACTTAGGCAGAATTGCAAGGTATTTGAGCAGTCCCAGGATCTGCCCAGGAGTCAGGAAGCAATGCGGCCTACTGGTAGGCCTCTGAAAAAAAACCAATGACCCTGGGGCCGCAGGCAGAAGGGAATAATGTAAGCTGAAACCAGGTCTGGATGCGGCCTCACGGGAGGCCGGGAATCCCAACGCACGTTCCACGCCCCTTTTAGTAAAAAAAAATTTTTCTGTTTAAAATAGAGGTTTGGTACGAACCAGGCCTAGCCCAGAGACCAATCAGCCAGAAAGGTGAACGCCAGGCAGCTACCCCTGCCGGACGGACCGGGAAGGGGTGAGGGGGCAGAGCTGCTACTTCGCCTGCTGGGAAAAAAGGCTGCAGGGCCAACAGACCCTATTTCTGCAGGAGGCCTGTTGGTAGAATAAAAGACAGGCTGAGACAAGGGAATCCCAGGCTGCCTAATAGTCAGTTAAGGCTGCGGCCTGTAAAAGGGCCTCTAGTAATGGCGGACGGCCATGCGGCTACTCCCAAGATGGAGGCCGTTCCAGGACACACCCAAGATGGCGTCCATTCCAGGGCACACCCAAGATGGCGGCCGTTCCAGGGCACACCCAAGATGGCGGCCATTCCAGGACACACCCAAGATGGCGGCCGTTCCAGGGCACACCCAAGATGGCGGCCGTTCCAGGGCACACCCAAGATGGCGGATGCCACAGGGGGCCCAAGATGGAGGCCGCAAGTAACGGAGGCAGCCCCAGCGGCGGTAAACTCCCAGGGAAGATTAGAGCCCTTGGGAGAACCAGGGAAGCGTACCCTGGGCTAGAAGGCGTTCACGGGGGGAACGGCGGCTAAGGCGAGGAGAGGCAGGCAGAAGCGAAGCGGCCTCGCGCGGAGCGTTAGGCGGCAAACGAAGCTGGGGGAGCGCTCAAGCGCTCGTTTTCTCCCCTTAAAGAAACGGCTCGGATATTAAAAACACTCCCTGGGAGTTCAAACCTGAGTTCCTGCGCTGCCTGCGGTGATCCACGTGAAAGCGATGAGAGAAGAGGCCTAGAATGTTGAACGACCGGAGCAAGGGAAAAACAGCCTGTTAGCCACGAGGCTGAGCAAAAAACTGGGAGTGCCGAGGACCATGTGACGGTGAGGGGGCGTTCCTCAATTTTCAAGCTCAGCCTGGAAGAGCCGAGACTGGAGCTCCTCCCAACCTGGACACTCGAGACAGCTCTATGGAAAATAATACAATTGAGTGAGTCCAGAAGTATTTCACGAGAAGAGTACTACATTCCTCTGCTCTCAACAGAATACCCTATACCACTAGACTTGAAATTTTGGGCTTGGACAATCTTGAACTATGCCGCCTCTGGTTGCACGTAAGTGTAGTACACAAAATTATCTGCTACAATGTCTTACCAGTCAATGTCTACTTCAACTTCAACTGCAACAATACAAGAACACACAACAGATACAAACTCAATGTTAACTGCTCCAAACTTGATTGCAGAAAGTATGACTTCAGCAACAGAGTGGTCAGTGCCTGGAATGTACTACCTTACTCTGTTGTTACATCTCTAACCCCCACTCCTCTAACCTCAAACTATCCACTATTAACCTCACCCCATTCCTAAGAGGTATGTAAGGGGTGTGCATACGTGCACCATCGTGCCTCCCATCCCTGTCCTATTGTCCCCATTTAATTGTACCTATTTTCTGTATTCTTACTCATGTTTATACTTATATCTATTATTTTGTAAGCGATTGACAAATCAAATAAATAAAATCAAATAAATAAATAAAAACCAAAGGTACAAATACAGATTAGGTAAAACCTGGCTCAAAAACAGTAACTGGGAGAGGCACCTTGGAGCTCCAGTGGACGATCACTTAAACATGAGCCAGTAGTATTTGGCATTAGCCAAAAAAAACCCCAATACATTCCTTAGTTGAGCATAGAATCAAAATCATGTGAAGTATTAGTACCAATGTATAAATCCTTAGTAAGACCGCACCTGGAATACTGCATCCAGTTTTGGTCACCACATTACAAAAAAAATTGAGACTTTAGAAAAAGTTAAGAGAGGAGAGGAGAGGAAAAGGGAAGAATAACTTTATTGTCAAGTTGAATGTATACCAATCAGCATACATTAAAATGAAATTTTGTTGCACACAGCTCTCAAACGGCCACCACTGCCAATATATACTACATAAACATTTAAATAAATAAATGAATAAATCCAAAGTATGTATATATCCACATATATTATATGACACAGAGAAACAGTACAGTTTAGTTCAGATGTAGCAATATCAATAGCACTTAGACTTATATACTGCTTTATAGTGCTTTACAACCCTCTCTAAGCAGTTTACAAAGTCAGTCTATTGCCCCCAACAATCTGGGTCCTCATTTTACCCACATCAGAAGGATGGAAAGCTGAGTCAACCTTGAGGCTGGGGAGACTTAAACTGCCAAATTGCAGGCAGCTGGCAGTCAGCAGAAGTAGCCTGCAGTATTGCTCTCTAACCATTGTGCCACCATGGCTCATGTACATGACAAGAAAAATGAATCTTGCGAGTTTACTGGACAAATAGCATAGGGCACAAAGCTGTTACAGAATCTGGTACTCCTGCTAGAAATACTTTGAGACCTCCTCCCAGAGGGGAACAACAGAAATAGACCATGAAGTGTGGGGTCTTTAACAATGTGTTGAGCTCTAAGCACTTATAAGCAGTATCCTGAGTAACAAGAAGCAAGCTTCCTATAATCTTCTCAGCTGTCCTTACCACTCTCTGTAGGGACTTTCTGTCTGAGGCACTGCTTCCATGAAACCAAACAGTGATGCAGTTTGTTAAAAAAGAAAAAAACAACTCTCAATCATACCTCTGTAAAAAGTGGCCAGGACAGAAGGAGAAAGATGTGTTCTCCTCATCTGACGCAGGAAATGCAGACACTGGTTTGCACGCTTCACTAAGGATGATGTGTGGAGCGAAAAGAAGAGCAACTAAAACGATTAAGGGTCTGGAGACAAAAGCATATGAAGAATTGTTGCAGGAATTGGGTATGTCTAGTCTAGAGAAAAGAAGGACTGGGGGGAGGGGGGACATGATCACAGTATTCCAGTATTTGAGGGACTGCCACAAAGAAGAGAGGGTCAGATTATTTTCCAAAGCACCGGAGGGCAGGACAAGAAACAATGGATGGAAACTAATCAAGGAAAGAAGCAACCTGGAATTAAAGAGAAGCTTCCCAAGAATTAGAATAATTAACCAGTGAAACAGCTTGCCTTCAGAAGTTGTGGGTGCTTCATCTCTGGAGGTTTTTAAGAAAAGTCTGGATAGCTACTTGTCTGAAATGCTATAATGTCCTCTTTTATGTTCTGATTGAAATAATACATATATCCATTATAAAATCAGCAGTGTTTAATGCCAAAGTATATCTCTCATAGTTCCTGTTCCTATTAATATTATTGATCAATGAGACCTAAAACAGACAAGACCTAAAATGGACACCTAACATCAAGAACATCATCAAAAAAGCACAACAAAGAATGTTCTTTCTGCACCAACTCAGAAAACTCAAACTGCCCAAGGAGCTGCTGATCCAGTTCTACAGAGGAATTATTGAGTCTATCATCTGCACCTCTATAACTGTCTGGTTTAATTCTGCAACCCAACATGACAGACACAGACTTCAGTGAGTAATTAGGGCTGCAGAAAAAAGAATTGCTACCAACCTGCCTTCCATTGAGAACCTGTATACTGCACGAGTCAAAAAGAGGGCTGTGAAAATATTTACAGACCCCTCACATCCCAGACATAAACTGTTTCAACTCCTTCCCTCAAAACGACACGATAGACCATTGCACACTAGAAAAAAATAGACACAAGGACAGTTTTTCCCCGAATGCTGCTAATCAAATAATTTCCTCAAAACTGTCCAACTATTTACAAAGTCTGCACTACTATTAGCATTAATCTTCTCATCACTCCTTATCACCCATCCCCTCCCATTTGTGACTGTATGACTGTAACTTTGTTGCTTGTATCCTTATGATTTATATTGAATATTTCCTAGTATGATTTGATTGCCATGACTATTATTAAGTATTGTACCTTATGATTCTTGACTTCTTGATGAATGTAGCTTTCCTTTTATGTATACTGAGAGCATTTGCACCAAGACAAGTTCCTTGTGTCACACTTGGCCAATGAAGAATTCTATTCTATTCTATTCTATTCTATTCTATTCTATTCTATTCTATTCTATTCTATTCTATTCTATTCTATTCTATTCTATTCTATTCTATTCTATGCTATGCTATGCTATGCTATGCTATGCTATGCTATGCTATGCTATGCTATGCTATTCTATTCTCAGAATTCCTATCCTGTTTTTTGTGTTCTTCCCTCATTTTTGTTATTTCAGCTTCATCATTTCCTGCAAAACCTTTTCAAGCTTTACAATAATTCATTGGATAGATTATATCTGCATTAGAGAGGAGAGCTGGCTGCTGATCTTGATATCATGAGTTCAGTCCAGTTTCCCAACAAGTCAATTTTCTGGGTAAAATTTGGGAGCCTAGCTAGACAAGGATCTGGAGAAGCCATGTTTACGGTTGACCAGGATGCAATGATGTCCCCCAAATGGTTCAACCAGTTGAAGTGTACTTTTCTTCCCCAGTTCTTTAAAATTCCACAGAAAGGCCAAAACTGTTCTTTTGAAGTTTGACTCTAATGACAATACCTTTCAGGTCTCAGGGTTCCAGAAAAACCCAACTCCAATTAAAAATTCTGAGACAGGCATTTTCTCAAAGTTTCCTTTTATTAGAGTAGTTAGACAGACACCTTTGGGAAAACCCAAATCAGAGACTTCCGGGTTTTCAGTTAGTAAATCAAAAGTCAAATCCCAACCCCTGCACCCATCAGTCCATTACATGGTCCAATCACCAACCATCCCAACTTGAGACATTCCTTCAACCTCTCCTCCTCCAGGTGCAGGAATAACATGACCTTGACCGAAGAAAAGAATGCTATTATGTCTAACTACCAACACTCTAAAAATCGCCCCCTCCTACTTTCCCAGGCACAGGAATATGGCAGTGCAGAAGCTTCTAGTAGTAATATGGTTTCCAAAGCTGACATCAGGATGGATTCTGCTGATACTTCTGATACTCTAGTAGTAGGGAGTGGTCTGCCTGAGTCCAAGAGTTCTTTCTCTGGACTTACAAATATTTCAGATTCCTTTGCCTAGAGAACCATATTTTCATTTGTACAATTCCTGCCAGGGGCCTTGCAGATGGTGTTACAACACTTGCCCAAAATAAAGAATTCTATTCTATTCTATTCTATTCTATTCTATTCTATTCTATTCTATTCTATTCTATTCTATTCTATTCTATTCTATTCTGTGATTATATTGCCCAAACTTGTTGTCCATTTGTAGAATAAGCACAAAAGTAGGTTGATATACTTCCCCTCCTCCTCCTATGGATTCTAAGGAGCTACATTGGATGGATCCTTGTTGGGAGCTCTTACCTGCCACAACTGCAGCCTTGGAGCTTCCAACTTTGCTTTGTCCTCTTTCAATCTCCTCCTGGATCTGGAGGCATATGCAGCACTCAAGGCATGGGCCAGAGTCTTAATGACACTGTAAAAATGGGGGAAATTAACAACCTCAATCATGTTTCTTTTCAATTGGGTCTCCAATGGTATTTTCTGGGTGCATCTTTTCCGCCCCTTGACAGAAAAGGCATGCTTTGAAAAAGAGCAGAGAAATGACTGATCCCCAAAGGGTGGCTCAAGAAAGAATTTGGATCGGAAGGCATAATTTATCGGCCATTTTTTTTCCTGAAAACCAACTGTCCAGATACTATTCACATATTTGAGACGTCTGTCATTTTTCAGTGGAAATAGTCCAATGAGTGTTGTGATCCAGACTTTCCCTTCAATGGGTCCTGGCAAATGTATAAATGTTAAATGGAAAGGAGTAATTCTGTCCAAAACGGCACCATATTCTATGTAGTGCAGAAAGACATTGACTTGTCTCCACTTAGAGAGGGCATCCCTGAGGAGTGCTGTAGATCCAGTTTTTGATAACTGTTTTGATATAACAACGCAGATTCCATTCCTGAGAAGCAAAGGAGTAAAAGCCCTCATGAAATTCTCTCCATTTTCTGTGTCTGAAGCAAAGAGACCAACCAGGGTCCATCTGAAATAGAGGAGCATTTGGACAATCCCTGGGTAGAGGATGCCTTTTTTGGGGAAAAGCCGATGATAAAAGGGCAATTGGCTTTTATCATGCAATGAATCTGAAAATAATTCAAAACTGATCTGAAAAAGCAATGAAGAATGCTGTGTTATATCTGGGATCAGATCTATTCCAAAATATTAGCTTCAAAAAAATCCAGTTTGGTTTTCTGATAAACACACTGAATAGTTCATTGTTGATTAGTCATTAACCCAGATGAAAATAAAGAATAAAAATACATGACAATAATAAGACTGTATATAACAATAGTATAAAAGAAAGGAAAGTTTAAAAGAATAAGAATAAAGAATGCAAATCACATTTCTGTATCACCTCCACTAATTGACCACAAGGAGACCTGCATATGCAGATTTAAACTAAAAGTTTTGCTCAAATAAATAGCATATTGTATTTTTTTTAATGACTAAGTTGTTTTACTATAAGTATCCAAAAAGGTTGTTCATCTAATCTGTAATCCAGGATATTGGTCTCTTTCTTATACAATTGCTTTGTCTATCTCTGGAGCCCAGCAAATGCAAGTCTGTTCAGTATAAAGGTCTTAATCTTCCATATTTAACCTTTGTGTTCTGTGTTCAAATCCTGCTTGAGTAAATACTACTTTTAGATTTTAGGCATTGCTGCATTAAAATAATTGCCAATTTGAAAATACCTTATAGTGGCTCTTCCACTTAAATGTGTCATCCTCACCAAGGATGGCTGTATCTTTTTCTGCTTCAATAATGGAATTCTTTGTGCAGCAATGTTTATTTATTTATTATTTATTTATTTGATTTGTCAATCACTTACAAGATAACAGGTATAAGTATAAACATAGTTATGAATACATGAAATGGATACATATAAGAAAAATAAAAATAAACAATAGGACAGGGATGGTAGGCACATTGGTGCTCTTATGCATGCTCCCTACAGGCCTCTTAGGAAAGGGGTGAGGTCAATAGTAAACAGTCTAAGGTTAAAGTTTTTAGGGTTTGGGGAAGAAACCACAGAGTCAGGTAGAGTATTCCAGACATTGACCACTTTGTTGCTGAAGTCGTATTTCCTGCAATCAAGTTTGGTGTGGCTAACCTTGAGTTTGTATCTATTGTGTTGTTATGGTTGAAGCTTCTTTTCCAATTACACAAGAAACAGGAAGACCACAACTCCTAATATAATTTGTCATCTGTACAATTCAAGAAGCCTTCAATTGAATTTTTGTCTATTCTAAAAGACAGAATTTTGGGAGTCTGTTACTTTTCATTGATTTAACACCAATAGCTGGGCTCTCGATCTAATGAAGATATTGAGGTACTACAGTGCATGCTTCGTTCAATATAGATTTAGTTCCTTTGAACTAAGTGCTCTTGGTCAGGCAAAACTCCATCTAAAGCCCGCTTGTTCATCAGGAAGACATTATTTGTTCATCTACCTTCTCACAACTCTACTCAAGAGGATCCTAACATATATTTTAGCCACAATTAGACCAATGGGTCTGTAATTGTCAGGGTCCTTTTTATTTTGGTTTCAATATATAGAGGCTATTATTACCATCTTCTATTGCAAGTGGACCAAGGCAGTCATAGAATTGATTCCACTTGATTAAAAAGTATCCATGAAAGACACCTAGAGCAAGATGGATCAATGACATTTGCAAGTATTGTGAGCCCAACTGGCAAAAGCAAGCTCAGGACTGTATTGGTTGAAACATATGGAAGAGACCTTTATCCTGCAATGAATAGATCATGGCTAAAATGATGACAATTTTCCATCTTCAACCCAACTGGATATGGTAGGAATTATTGATATGTGTAAATGAGCCTGCCAGTAGAGGATACTACCATTGGAGATACTTTTTGAATAGTAAATATGGTAGAAAGAGCTTTATTGCTCTTTAAGTCATTTACAATAAATTTCTCCATTAATATTTTAGAGTAAAAATACTTGATTTGTTGGCTAATATGCTTGAAAATTTGTATCTTATGAATTAATAGTGACCACTATCTTTAATTAACTACTTTATTTAATTAATGATAGCAGTCACTATTAATTCATAAAACACATGTGTGTGATCAGGTCTAGGTGATAATCTGTTTGTGTTCTTAGGATTCTAGGATTTGTTTACCATAGAAAAACTTTTAAAGGATTATATTTAAAAAAATGATTTCCCAACTCTGCTGCACCTTTCTTTTGTACGGAAGACTTTTCAATTGAACACACAGTCTCTGCCTTCTAAATGTAAACAGAAGGCTCAAAGCAGTGATAATAATATTATGAGAGGATATCATTGCTTTGAGCATATCCCCTCCACACTGCGGATCCCAATCCCTAACTGTGACAACTACAATGGCCTTGATGAAAAGCAGTTCTTCAGTTCCTAAATGAAGATATGTTTGGATCTATCAAATAACAACCTATACTCCATTCATTTAGCTATAGAAAAACAAACCTGAGGGACTTTATAGATGCCTCCTAATGTTGATATCTGGATGGAGATGTCATCCATCGCTCCATCAACAAGAACCAAAATGTTGTCCTTCCTTCCACAATTATAGTTGGGAACATTGGCTTCTCCAGTAGAGAGCATGTCCAGCAAGGCATCTGAAGTCACAAGCGTGTTCAAATAGTTGTCATGGATGTTGTAGCCAAGTGTGAGATTTTGCATAAGCCAGGGTGCCTTGTTGACCACTTGAATATTAAAAATGTAGCGTAGAATTCTTAACTTATCAAAAGGTAAACTAATGTAAAAAATATTAAAGTTAGCAGCAGCAGCAGCAGCATTAATAGCAATAACAAAATAATTTTTCAATGTAATCCTCCTTGTCTCCACAAGCCTTCTAAGTCTTAAGCCAATACAGATCCAAACCCAGAGGCAAATAATACTTTAATGAATGTTGGGGAGATGGGATGGAGATAGTTTTGCACTAATATTCAGAATCACAAATAAACCATTTTTCAATTCACAAAATATTCCTATGGTCTTTTTAGAGTTGCCAAGAGAAAGGGAGGGGGGAGCAATGCAGCAGCTTCCAAACCAAAAGTGCATTCCATAAGTAGTTTTCAAAGATAGTAACTAGGTGACAAGTTTCTGCCATGCAAAATTCTAACTAGCGAACATGATTGATGATTCTTGGCTATGGATGTGTCTCATTGGAGAATACGAATGGGGTGGGGGAAAAACTGGGTTCAAGGGTGACAATGAATTATGTGTCTCAGAGTTGGCTACACCCAGACATGTTAACTCCCAATAAATCCTTTTGAAATTTTGAAAGTTTGGCTCGAGACTCATGATTTAATTGGAGTAACTGCCGGAATCCTGACACCATTATTTGTAGCAGTAGTAAATTTCACTGCCAAGTAACCAGGATTAAAAATCACTCAATCATTCAAATAAAATCATCATGATAGGAAGACGATATTTCACAAATGACCCAGAAAAGCAGTTCTAAAATCAAGTCATTCTGTCTTCCTATAAGGATCAGGAACTGAATACGAGTGACCGGTAATAAAAATATGGAAATGACCCAGGCAGAGGCAACTACAGCTGATTCAGTAACTACTTTAAACTAAAATTGGTATTGAACTGATAGGATTGGACTGGGAAAGATAACCCTGGCCTATTCCAAAAATAAGGCAAAAGAAAGGAGCAATGGAAATCAAAAGATTCAAGAGATTAGACAGATCCTGTAATATAGGAATGCATGAAACAGGAAAAGAATGAGAGGGTTAGAACTGAAAATAGGGGGAATTCAACTCTGTCAAAATGAATGACTTACGACTCAAATTGACAATAAGGAGCCGTGTTGAAAAGCAACAGTTTTGTCTGCAGTATTTTTGTTCCAGTAGTGATCATATTGATGAGATGATCCCCTGGCCAGTAATAGCTCCATGGTTTTTGTTCATCCCAATGTTTGAAATTCAGTGGACACTTCATTCTAAGTTTCCCAGAGACTGCTTGGGACTTCAACAGTATCAGAAGCAGAACAAGGAGGTTCATAATTCATAGGGCTGAATCAATTCCCTTCCTGTTTTTCAACAAGAATAACCAAAAGAGGTGGAAAGTATTCTTGCAAGAAGGAAATAATAGTGACTTTCCTGATTCAGACAGAGACAAACTGAATATGCCCTGGAAAAGAGAGAAAGGCACATTCAAGAGCACAGCATCTGCTGGTCCCAAAACTTGTGCCTCATAGAGTGTGATCTAGGCATTTATCCTCTTTTGCTGCAAGATCCCTTCCGTGTTGTTTACATGAAAGATAGAAAAGTAGCAGAAGAGGTCTCAAAGACCAGAACTGTGAAAATTACAGTGAGAAGAAATTTCTCCTCTTGGGATCATGAACTTCTCTGGTGCTTCATTTGCAGAGGATTAGCAGGGAAAAAACATCCTAATTAAAAAAATCACAAATCTACCCCTGCAGGCATCATACTGTTGTGGTTGTGGCCCTTCCTACTACCAGGACATATCCTGAAAATAATGCTGGGAGATATTATTTCAGCACCCAGGTAATGTTTGCCATCCTTTAAATGTGGTAACTTGTCTCCAGAGACACTGAAACAATATCAGTCAGAGCTATTGAATTTGGTGACATTTTAGATTGATGATTCTTAACTCCAGTGCCGTCTGCCTTCTAAGGCCAAGAAAGCAGTCATCACCCATGGACATTGTCTTATGCATGCCCGCTTTAAAGACCTCTTAGGAATGGGGTGAGGTCCATGGTAGACAGTTTGAGGTTGAAGATGTTGAGGCTGTAACAACGGAGTTGGGTAGGGCATTCCAGGTGTTGACCACTCTGTTGCTGAAGTCATATTTTCTGCAATTGAGTTTTCCTCTTATTCCTAAAACTACTTATATTTATTTTCCTCTATATTCCTAGAGAAACCAATAACAATACACCAGGTCTTATTTTTAATCACAATAATATTGGTAAAATCAATTTCTAAATGAGTGAGACTGCCTCGTAGGCAAATGGAGACATAAGGAATGGAGTCAAACAGAACTTTCAAAGCTTCAACTAACCAAACGAACTAATTGCTTCCTGCAAAAGCTCACATCCCGTTCACTCCTCTTTTATGTCACATGGGAGGGGGCAAACATCTCTGAGTAGTAAACTGAGTTGACCATGCTTTCTCAATTGTTCTTGTCCTCTGGTAGCTCTGTGCATGTGCAGGCTGGGAACAGGTTCCAGAAATCCCCTGCATCACTACTGCCTGAGTCTGAAGGCAGCTGATGACTGCCAGCCTGCCCTGGTCCCATCTTTTCCTCTGATGCAGAGCCTTCCTCTGGGCCTACTTCAACCTCCAAGACTTGCCCAGGTTCCCCCGCCAAACTCCTCACTACTATCTGACTCTGCTGCCAGCTCTGTCAGCTGCTGGCAGGCCACAAATAGGTTGTGAGTGTATGATATGGGTGTATCTCTTTGTTTGAAGGAGTTTCTCACTAATCTTTTGGAGAAGACTGCACTCCCAATACATGTTTTTTCTCTTTTTCAGCATGTTTAATTTTTTTTTATACTTGTGATAGAAGAAAGAGCAACTCACCCCCTCACCCAAGAAATAGGAAAACATAACATAACAAAATAATAATCATTTCCACAGAAACCAAGCCCATGGCACAAAAGCCTCAGAGTAAAAGGTCCTTGAGAAGGAGAAAGAAATCAATCATTCAAACTCAAGGTTAGTATCAACCCTTGAAATGGTGAGGCTCCAGTGGATCATTTCAGGGTTGCTGTTATGTCCTGAGGACTCAAGAAGTTCTCACTCAGGTCCACTCACTTATGTGGGCGTTCTTTCCCCCCATTCCCATTGGTTGGCTCTCCCCAGCAGCCAGCTATAAAAGCAGGCTGCGGGGTCCAACCTCTCGCTGATTGCTGCGAGCCAGTTCCAGGCTTGGCAAGCACGGTCAGCCCTTTATTGTAAAATAAAGTATTGTTGCACTCATGCTCTGGTCCAGCCTCTCATTGCTCAAACTTAACACTGGCGACGAGGATGGGATGGCTACCAGTAGCACCGTGCAACCGCTGAGTCACTAGCCTCCGATCAGCAACCCAGAGAGAGTGATCGGCTGGCGATAAGGAAACGCTAATCCGCAGCCTCCGATCTGCAACCCAGAGAGAGCGATCGGCTGGCGATAAGGAAACGCTGACCCGAACCCAGAAAGAGCGGTCAGCCCTCAAAACGAAGCGATCAAAAGAGCAAACGCTAATCCGCAGCCAGAGAAAGCGGTCTGATTCAAAGTTAGAAGCGTCTGTAGCCGCTTGTTAGCCCCGCTACGGGAAAGTGAAGCACTGCGAGCCGCAGCCGCTCTGCATTGGCGCGAAATTCAAGCGGGTGTCATTTGAATTTCAACCCAGTAAGAAACACAGCACAGCGCTGTAGGAAGTCACTACGCCTACTTTTTTTTGGCGCGAATCAAGACACCTCCAACGGTTAGCAGCCAACGTGGTAACCCAGAGAGAGAGAAGGAGAGGTTAGCAGAAACCCCTCCAGAGCTGATATCACTAATAATCACAGGCGCTCGTAGTCCCACAGAGATTTTTTCCACAGGTAGCCCAGCTGTCTAGCACCATGAGTTCCAACCCAGCATTCCCGGCGTTTAAACCAGACGAAGAGAAGTGGGAGTCGTATAAGAACCGCTTCAATCATTACATAGATGCGGTCGGCCTGGCAGACGCGGGAGAACACCGGAAAAAATCCTATTTCCTCATCTACTGCGGAGCCACCGTTTATGATACCGCCGTGGCCCTCGTAGCGCCAAGAGAATTGAAAAACGTCCCGTGGTCCGAGTTGCTGGAGATCCTCACTAACCACTACGCTCCCAGACCTTCACAAATCGCCAGGAGGTTCACGTTCCGTATGAGGAAGCAGTCTAGTAAGGAGACAATCAACCAGTATATGGCCGCCCTCCGAACAGCAGCCCTGCACTGCGGGTTTGGAACATACCTGGAGGACATGCTCCTCGATCAATTAGTTTGTGGGGTCAAGGATCTCAACCTACAGAGGCGCCTGCTAGCAAAAAAGGACCTCAACCTAGCGCAAGCAGCGTCGAGGAGGCCTAGCAGCCGAGCTAGCAACGAACTCAGCCACCGAAATTCAGGGCCCAAGTGCCAAAACAGCATCGTTCCCGTTCATTCCGAAGAGGTGGAAGCGGAGGGAAACCCAAAAGCACGAAAACGCGTCCACCGCCTCACCAACGACAGACGGTCGCAGGTAGGGGCCAGACAGGAACACACCGGTCCACCCAAGCACATCACGTTGTGCCTAGCCTGTGGGGATCACACCAGAGGGCCACCTGCAGGTTTAAAGGAGCCATTTGCAACAACTGCCATAAGAAGGGGCACATCGCGAGAGTTTGCCAAGCCCCCAAAGCGCTGCAGGCAGACCCCGTCCTCGAACTCGGGACCACAGAGGCAAGTATTAAACTGTCGACTGAGACCGCCTTGCCAGGCGTACTTGCCACTCTGTTAGTAAAATTTCTCTCTCCGTTTCCCTAGAAGGTAAACCGTGCCACATGGAGGTTGACACAGGGTCAGCGCTCTCAATAATCTCGTGGAACACCCTCAAGAGACTCCACCCCAGCCTATCTACTACCCGGCTTCAGAGATGCCAGTACCGTCTGAAGGACTACCAGGGAAGGCCATTCCCGTGATCGGCAGAGGCAAGTTTTTGTCAGTTTTAGAACTTTTAAAGGCCACCTACCTCTAGTGGTAGTTAACGGCAATCTACCAACCTTATTGGGGCTCGATTGGTTTCCCCACCTCGGCCTAGGGTTAACAGGAGTCCATGCTGTCTCAACCTCAGACACTGACTCCTTGTTCGCTGACTACGCAGATGTGTTCAGCGAGGAGCTGGGGTGTTATAATGGAACCCCCATCTCGTTCACTGTTGACCCCCAGGTGGTCCCAATCAGATTAAAACCACGCAGGGTTCCATTTGCTATTAGACCAAAACTAGACGCCGAACTGGATAAACTACTAAAACAAGGGGTCATTGAGCCAACAGATTTCGCCAAGTGGGAGACGCCCATTGTCACACCCTTAAAAAAGATGGTAGCCTGAGAATTTGCTCGGACTACAAGACAACAATCAATAAATATCTACAAGTTAGCGCCTACCCTGTGCCCGTCATTCAGCACTTATTGCACACATTCGAGCCGGGCAGCATTTTTGCTAAATTGGACATGTCTCAGCGTATCAGCAGTTCCCTGTTGATAATCAAACAGCGGAACTTCAGACCATCATTACTCACAGGGGTGCATTCCGATGTAAGCGTCTCCAATTTGGCGTAAGTGTTGCGCGGGTATTTTTCAATCCCTCATGGAGCGGATTTTACAGGGCCTCCCTGGTGTAGTACCCTACTTGACGACATCTTGGTCTCGGCCAGGGACAGAACCCAACTCTTCTAGAGAGTACGAGCAGTGTTAGAGAGGTTCAGACAGCATGGCCTCAAGTTAAAAAAAAAGAAAAATGCGCCATTGCCACTAGACAGGTGGACTTTCTGGGTTATAAAATTGACGCCTCTGGCATTCATCCCTGGAGTCCAAAGTCAGGGCAATCCACGAAGCTCCCACGCCCACTTCCAAAACGGAGCTACAAGCTTTCCTAGGGCTGCTGAACTTTTATGCATCCTTCTTACCCCATAAAGCCTCAGTAGCCGAACCCCTCCACAGATTACTAGACAAAAAGTCACCATGGCACTGGGGGCACAAAGAGGACCAGGCGTTTAACGCCGTCAAATCACTACTTACGTCAGAGGCGGTGCTCATCCAATTCGACCCCAACCTCCCTCTAGTACTGGCAGCAGATGCATCACCATTTGGAATTGGGGCGGTCCTTAGTCATAGACTTCCCAATGGCACCGAGGCCCCCATCGCCTTTTTCTCCAGGACACTCTCGGCCACGGAGCGAAATTACAGTCAAATAGACAAGGAAGCCCTAGCAACTGTTGCAGCCGTGAAAAAGTTTCACGAATTCCTTTTTGGACACTTTTTCGAACTGGTCACCGACCATAAGCCCCTCCTGGGCCTACTGGCCAGCGACAAACAGACACCCCAAGTCCTCTCCCCTAGAATGACTAGGTGGACACTTTTCCTAGTGGCCTACTCATACAAACTTACCCACCGCCCGGGCAAAACTCTTTCCCACGCCGATGCTCTCAGTCGCTGCCCCCTACCCGCGCCGGCTGAAGACCCAGCTCCTGTCAACGCCATTTTCGAAATCACCCAGTTGGACCTGCCCATCAACGCCCTTGACATTGCCACTAAGACCAAGGCAGACCAAGCGCTCGCCCAGGTGCTCGACTGGGTAAGGAGGGGGTGGCGGGTGGCAACGTTGATAACAAATTCGCACCCTTTAAGACTCGCATGCAGGAGCTGTCCAGTTTGCAGGGTTGTCTACTGTGGGGCACTCGGTGGTCATTCCGACCTCGCTGCGTACCCGAGTCCTGGAGCGTTGCACGAGGGACACCCTGGCATTGTGAGAATGAAGGCATTAGCACGCAGCTACGTGTGGTGGCGGGTCTAGAAGCGAGGACATTGTCAATTGGGTAAGTTCCTGCAGCATTTGCCAGGAATCCCGTCCTGCTCCCCCATCACCACCCCTACCAGATGGGAGGCGCCAGCGCCCCTTGGTCTAGGATACATATCGATCTGGCCGGCCCGTGCATGGGAAGATGTTCCTAGTGGTCGTGGACGCTTATTCCAAGTGGATAGGCGTGGCACAGCTATCCACGACCACCACACTAGCAATCACCAACGCGTGCGCCTGTTTGTTACACATGGACTACCCGACTCCTTGGTCTCAGATAATGGCCCTCAGTTCGCATCCGTAGGAATTCAGCCGTTTTGCAGCCAACCTAGGCATTCGCCACATTTTCACAGCCCCATTTCACCCGGCGAGTAATGGGTTGGCTGAACGGGCCGTCCGGACCACCAAAGAGGCCCTCGCCAGGTTGGGCAAAGATGACTGGCACCACAAACTCTCACGGTTCCTGATGAGCCAGCACTCAACCCCTGTGCAGTCACCAATAAGTCCCCAGCGGAACTTCTGATGGGCCGACGCCTGAGGACTGTATTGGATAGACTGCACCCACAATACTGCCCTGACTCTCCCCTCGCTTCTACTTGGGGGTCAGACATTTTGTGTTACAGGAGCCAGTCTTCGCAAGAAATTTTGCTGGGGACCCACTTTGGCTCCCAGGCGAGATCGTCGCTGTCACCGGGCCGAGATCGTATAGGGTCAGACTGGAGGATGGTCGCGTCTGGAGGAGACACATAGACCAGCTTAGAAGGCGCCTCAGCACCCTTGCCAACAAGAATCCTGAGTCGCCAGCCGTAGGAGGGCCGTCTCAGCCGCCTCCCAGCATCATCGCACCCAACGTCCAGTTTGCACCAGCAGTCGTTCCGGTCAACCCGAACTCGAGCAGCAGCGCCCGAAGAATGGACTAGCCAGATCCAGCCCACGGGAGCTCGACCCCAGTATCCGACCCGGTGGTTTCCGAGGATGCCCAATCCGGAGAGAGCGTTATCGACACTATGCCAGAACAACCGCCACAGACTGATACCGAACTGGCAGACAATGTCCCCGAGCTGCGCCGTTCCGGGCGCCAACACAAACCCCCCGTCTACCTCAAAGACTATGCATGTTCGCATCTGGGGGGAAGGGGTGTTATGTCCTGAGGACTCAAGAAGTTCTCACTCAGGTCCACTCACTTATGTGGGCGTTCTTTCCCCCCATTCCCATTGGTTGGCTCTCCCCAGCAGCCAGCTATAAAAGCAGGCTGCGGGGTCCAACCTCTCGCTGATTGCTGCGAGCCAGTTCCAGGCTTGGCAAGCACGGTCAGCCCTTTATTGTAAAATAAAGTAGTGTTGCACTCATGCTCTGGTCCAGCCTCTCATTGCTCAAACTTAACAGTTGCCATTTAGGGAGGGGAAGGCTTACAGGGATAATGAAAAACAGTACACTCATGGCGTGGGAGGTGGACAACGAAGAAGCAGTCGGCTGACAATCAGCTGGAGAGGAGGCCAGCAGCAGAAGAAAGAACTAGGCCCAACAGAAAGATTTACAGGCCTCTCTAGAAGTACAACGGCCATGTGGGTGGGGCAGACATACTCAGGGGGCAAGGTTAAATAGGCAGAAAAGCAGCAATGGTTATTGCTGCCTGTGTTTTATTTATGTATTTATTTATTTATTTGTCAATAGCTTATAAGATAATAAATATAAGTATCAATACAGGAAATGGGTATGAATGATTGGGGACAAAAGGACAGGGACAGTTGGCACAATTGTGCGCTTATGCATGTCCCTTACAGACCTCTTAGGAAAGAGATGCGGTCAGTAGTGGTTAGTTTAAGGGAAAAGGAGTGTGGGGTTGGGGATGTGACAACAGAGTTAGGTAGTGTGTTCCAGGCATTGACCACTCTGTTGCTGAAGTCGTACTTTCTGCAATCAAGTTTGGAGTGGTGTACATTAAGTTTATATCTGTTGTGTGCTCTTGTATTATTGCGATTGAAAGTTAAAAAGTCATTGAATGGTAGTACATTAAAGCAGATTATTTTATAAACTACGCTTAAGTCAAACTGTAGGTGACATAGTTCTAGGTTCAAAATTCAAATTCAAATTTCAAATTTAAATTCAAAATCTCAAGGCTGGTGGTGTAGGGTATTTTGTTGCAAGCAGAGGAGTTAGTACTCTTCTTGTGAAATACTTCTGGACATGCTCAATTGTATTAATGTCTGATATACATGTGGATTCCAGACAAGCTTCATTCATATATTGGTTTAGCCAAAGTTTTGTATGCCCTAGTTAGTAATTCAATATTACCACTTAAGAGAAATTTCTTAAGATTAGATTTACAACTCTCAAAGCTTCTTTGTCAATGCTGAGGCAGTGAGCTCTGGCACTTAGGTCATTTGATATGAGTACTCCCAGGTCCTTGACAGAGTGTCAAGTACTGATTTTTTTTACCAATGAGTAGGAGAGAGCATTGTTGGTCAAGATTTGAAGTTGCCAATTGTTTGACCATTCAGACACATAATCGAGGTCGCTTTGAAGGATGGTAGGATTGTCAGTGGTGTTGAGTAGTTTTATGTAATCCACAAAGAGGACACAGTTGCTTTTAAGGTGATCGCAAAGTTCATTTATTTAGAGTGTAAAGAGTGTGGGTCCTAGAACACTGCCTTAGGGGACACTGCTGTTTACTGGTGCAGGGTTTGATAGGGTGTTTTGGTTGCTATGTGCTGAGGTTTCCAGGCCTGCCAGAATAAAAAGCAGTTAATCAAACCTTTTATTTCTGTTTCTTGGTTTTGGAGGATTAGACACATGACACTTAGCAGAATGGCCTCAGGCAAGAGTTTAACTTAAAGTAAACTGTGAAACCACAGGAATGCAGAGACGGTTCTTTCTTTTGCTTTTAGCTAAGGCCGTCAGGATTAACACAATATTTATTTATTTATGTTGATTTGTTAATCACTTACAAAATAATAGGTAAAAGTATAAACATGAATAAGAATACAGAAAATAAGTATGATTAAAAGGGGACAATAGGACAGGGATAGGAGGCACGTATGTTGCACTTATGCACACTGAAACTCATTTCCACCCCTCCCAGTGGCTAAGATTAACCTCTTCCTCCCTGAATGACTGAGTCCAAAGAAATTATCCCATCAAAAGGAACGCCATCAGACCACCATTGAAATATCTGAATCTCAAAAGCTAGAAAAGGTATTGTCAGCTTTGGAAGGCATATTAGCACCAGAAGCTTCCACACTGCCACATTCTTGAGCTTGGGATTTGAGAGGGGGGATTTTATGGAGCATATGTGGTTAGACATAATAGCATTCTTCTTTAGAGTCAAGGTCATGTTATTTCTGCACCTGGATGAGGAGTGGTTGAAGGGATGTCTCAAGTTGGAAAGGATGGTGATTGCGGCATGTGATGGAAAGATGAGTGCAGGGGATGGATTTGTAATTTTTAATTATTGGAGGAAAACCCAGAACTTTCAGATTCGGGTTTTCCCACAAGTGCCAGCATGACAGCTCAAATAAAATGGGACTTTGAGAAAATGCCTGTCTTGGAGTTTTGCTTTCGGAGCTTCTTTTCCTGGAATGCTGATAGTATAAAAACTCCAGTAACTGTTTCACTGGTCAGCTAGCTAGACCAGATCCATTGCTGAATTGCCACTTGTTCTCTGGCTTCTGAAATTAAACTTCTTCCTGGCAGTTTGCTTCCTTGCCTATTTGTCCTTGAGCACTGATGGCTCTATTCTGGTGTGAGGAATGAATCCGAGATGAGCTTTTCTTCCCACACTTGGGTCACTTTTTTTCTTTTGTACACCAATCTTTTCTTCTTTGTTGTTGTTGTTAGTGCTGGATGTATATTTCTTTCTGTTCTGTATTTTAGTTTTTATGATAAAACAAAATTTAATGTACTCTTTAGTAAATACTGTAGTGACGTCTGATTCTTTGCTTTGGGTCCTGTGTTTTGATTCCAGAGAAACTGGTGTCAGAAGTGGGATTCACAATTTTTGATCTGTGACTAGGGATAACAGATCATATGTATGTGTTGTGCAGTGGTGAGATTCAAATTTGTTTTACTACCAGTTCTGTGGGTGTGGAATGGTGAGCATGGTAGGGGAAGGATACTGTAAAATCCCCAATCAGGGGTGGTATCTACCGGTTCTCCGAACTACTCAAAATTTCTGCTACAGGTTCTCTAGAACTCTCAGAACCTGCTGAATACCACTTTTGGTGTTGTGGTGAGCTTGATCCCATGTCCTTTCCTGCTATCAAAAGCCAAAAACCATTTAGGAATGTATTTAAGTCAACAGTCTGTGTCTAAAAGTTTATTTTCATCAGGGAGGTTGGTTAAATGTCCATGGCCACTATTTCATTCCAATTCTCAGCCTCCACAGGCCTTGAATAAAGTTCTGTAAATGGATATAAAGTCCATGACATACAGACTTTAAATGAAAATTATCACAAGTTTTCTCTATCCAAGAAGATTCACACAGCTTATTTTTCAATATCTTGTTGTAAATATTCTATTACATCCAATTCAACTCTCACATTATCTTTCGTCTTTTATGTAACAATAGACTTTGATCTTCATGAATAAGCTCTTGAAAAATATTGTTCAATCTATCAGCCAAAACTCATATAAACAGTTTATAATCGCCATTCAATAGCAAAATTGGTCTATAATATATAACTATAAACTACTGTTTATTTATACATAACTATAATTTCCTGGAAGTTTAGGCTTCATGATTAGGATTTTAAAATGTGATTGTCAGTGTTCCAACAACTGATCTAATCAAATCATGAGCCTCGATCCAAACTGCAAAAGAAATATGTATGTATGTATGTATGTATGTATGTATGGCATTCAGCTTTGTTCGGGTATTTTCCCAGGTCATTGTAGTTGTGCTTTTAAAGTTGTAGCAACGTTTCAGCAGAATCTCATCTGCCATCATCAGGCTTCTGTATACATATATATATATATTTTCTATAAATATATAATATATATTTATATATATAAATATATACACACCCCCAGCCAATCAGAACACAGCCAAACCCCCAACCAATGAGAACACCCCCCCACCCAATCAGAACACAGCCAAGCCCCCACCCAATCAAATCAGCCAGTTCTCTGAACTACTCAAAATTTCTGCTACTGGTTCTCCAGAACTGGTCATAACCTGCTGAATACCACCTCTGATGTTGTGAGCTTGATCCCATGTCATTTTCTGCTTTCAAAAACCAAAAACCATTTAAGAATGTGTTTAAGGCAACAGTCTGTGTCTAAAAGTTTATTTTCATCAGGGAGGTTGGTTAAATGTCTGTGACCCCTTCTTCATTCCAATTCTCAGCCTTCCCTGGCCATGAATAAAATTCTCTAAATGGATATAAAATCCATAACATCCAGATATTAAAAAAAACTCATCAAAAGTTTTCTCTGCATCTAAGAAGATTAACACAGCTTGTTTTCAACTCTCACATTGTCTTTTGTCTTTTATGTAACAGTAGACTTTGATCTTCATGAATAAACTCTCGAAAAATATTGTTTAATCTATCAGCCAAAACTAATATAAACAGTTTATAATCACCATTCAATAGGAAAATTGGTCTATAATTTATAAGCATAAGAGCATTTCCTGGAAGCTTAGGCTTCATGATTAGGACTTTAAAATGTGACTCTCAGGGTTTAAACAAATGATCTAATCAAATCATGAGCCTCAAGCCAAACTTCAAAAGAAATCTATATATGTAGCACTATATATACAGTACTGCACTCTATCCATTGCACCACAGTGGCACATTAGACAGATATACTGCCTGGAGAATTCAGAAAAGCTCAGTGGACATTTTGGAATTTTACTATACATGGCTGGGGACACCTCCATTCATTATTCCAAATGCCTTTTAATTATTTCAAGCATAATCACTGGAGCACTTATGAATGGAGAGCAGGTTGACCACTTCCTATGTATGGAGTGTTGGAAAATGTTGAGGCTTAAAATTTCCCTCACATTTATACATTTCTCCTGGTTGTAAGATGTTCTTTTGTATTGAAGTCTGGCCTCAGAATGATAATGTAGCACTTGGGGATGAAGACGCAGACCAGCAGACCAGCACTGGAGGCCAAAATGGAGAAGACCTGCACAGCCACCATGTATTTCCCTTTGGTGCTCAGATAGGTGGGCATGAAGGAGACCCAGACACTGCAGAAGACCAGCATGCTGAAGGTGATCAGCTTGGCTTCGTTGAAGGCCCCAGGGAGATTCCTGGCCAGAAAAGCAACTGTGAAGCAGATGGCAGCCAGGAAGCCCATGTAGCTGAGGGTGAGGTAGAACATGACAACAGAGCCTTCGTTGCATTGCAGGATGATCTCTCCAGACTGGGAGTGGAGGTCAGAGTCAGGGAAAGGAGGAAAAAACCCCAACCAGATGGAGCAGATGATAATTTGGCCAGCAGAACAAGAAAGGATGATAGAGTTGGCCAAGCTCTTTCCCAGCCATCTCTTCAGTTGGTTTCCTGGTTTTGTGGCCAGGAAAGCCAGCACCACTGTAATTGTTTTGGCCAAGAGAGAAGAAATGGCAAGTGAGAAGATGGTGCTGAACACTGCTTGTCGGAGAAGACAGGAGGCTTTCCTTGGTTGACCAATGAAGAGAAAAGGAGACAAGAAGCAAAGCAGGAGGGAGACCAGGAGGATGTAAGAGAGGTCCCGGTTGTTGGCTTTGACAATGGGAGTTTCTCGGTATTTAATGAATATGATTAAAATAAGGGCTGTGGTTAAGAACAAGAATAGGGCAAAAGACACAAGGATGATGCCCAGATTTTCCTCATAAAACAGGAAGCTTATAATTTTGGGGATACATTGGACTCGGTCCTCATTTGGATATTGGTCAGGTGGACACTTGGTGCATTTTTCTGTATCTGAGAATACCAAAAGGTTAATTTTTTTTAACAATCTCTCCATTCACCCAGTCACATTTAAACAAGTAGCTTCTTGGGACAACATCTGATACCAGGAACATTTCCCCAAATGCATGTTTTAACATCTCTTCAGAATAACGTTAATAGGAATACAATTTTCAATATATAAATATTGTACATAGCTAAGGTCTATGGAATTTGGGCAAATCTTGGGAACTGAAAGATTTCATGTTTAATGTACAGAACTTCCATAGGAACTTACAGTATAGGAGATTCATAATGAATCAGTTAACCTTTCTAGATACACTTCCTGAATCCTGCAGGATTACAATACTTAATATTCTGGAATCGGTATATTAAGATATATCTTGTAATATTTAGTAAAACAGCAGGAAAAGCAAGTCTTGCAAATACTTTCGAATGGCTAATGGGAGCATTGGTAATACCAATGGAATGAGGGCTTCCTATTCCTTAACACAACACAAATTGTGGATCACTAATACCTTCCTAGTGAGCCTATAATGAATATTTATTTCTAATTATTTATTTATTGAATTTATATTGCTGCCTATTCACCCATGGTGACTCGAGGGGGCTTCCATAATGTAAAACCATACTTAAAAAAGAACAATAAAAACTAATAAAAAGAATTATAAATCATAAATAAACTAATAAAGTGCAAAAGAACAAAATCTGAAAAAAAAATCACCCAACTTCCACCCCCCACGCCGAAGACAGCAGATCACATGAGCCATTTGATGGGCTCCATCCCATTCTGGGTTCCTCAGGCCCACTGGCAGAACCAGGTCTCAAGTGACTTCTGGAAGAGTATTAGAGTGGCGGCCATTCTAATCTCTGGGGGGAATGATGTTCCAGAGAGAGAGAATCACCACAGAGAAGGCCCTTCTTCTGGGTCCCACCAGGTTTATCTTCCTCAGGGATGTGACCTGCTATATTACCTGACTCCCTGCTCTAATGGGTTGGGTAGATGTGACCAGCAAGAGACAGTCTCTCAGATAACCTGGTCCCAAGCCATGAAGGGCTTTAAAGGTGACAATCAGCCCCCTGAATTGCACCCAGAAGCAAATTGGCAACCAATTCAGCTTCCACAGGAGGGGTGAAACATGTGCACATCGGGTATGCACAAAACCATGTGGCTGTATTTTGCAACAAATGGAGCTTCCGGATGCTCTTCAAGGGCAGCCCCATGTAGAGTGCATTGCAATAATCAAGATGGGAAGTGACTAGGGTATGAGTGGCAATAATACTTCCAAAAATTACCCTAACATAATCTCTCAAGTTGCAAAGATATCTGATGTTCTTAGAACTTAAAATACAGAAGGAAACTGTAAGTGGCTGACAAACTGCACTCAGCCTGTAGCTTAATGTTCCAATATTTGAGGGACTGCCACAAAGAAGAAGCTCAAGCTATTTTCCAAAGAACCATAAGGCAAGACAAGGAACAATGTATTAACTACTCAAGTAAAGAAACAAGCTAGAATTAAAGAGAAATTTCCTAATATTGAGAACAAATAACCAGTGAAATGGCTTATCTTCAGATGTCATGGGTACTCCATTACTGGAGGCTTTTAGGAAGAGACTGGACAGCCATTTGCCTGGAAAGGTATTGGGTCTGCTGCCTGAGCAGGGGGTTGGAATAGATGACCTCCAAGATCCCTTCCAACTCTGTTATTGTTTTCTGTTCAGTTCAGCAGATAAACACATTTTTTAAAAAAACTAGCAGTAGTAAAGCTTGCCCAATCTGCCAAATCCTACTATAACTAGCTCCTTTTCCAAGTCCTTTTCGCTACCCATTCTGTTAGATAATCAATTGGGCAATTAGAAGAACAAGAAAACAATTAAGCTTCAATTTGTCTTTTCACTTGCACTTCCATGAAAATGCTCTGAATGAATTCATTTCCACAAGGCCCCCCCTTTTCTATGGTGTTCTTAGGAATGTAAGTCACCTAACAGTTGGGTTGGAAAATATATAAACCAGGGTAGACATTTTAATACTGCCTCTTTAAGGGAATGCTAAAATTGTAATTGGGTGTGGTTCCTCAAATGGCCATAAGATGGAGCCAGAAACCTGGGTTGTTTAGTTCCTGTCCTGTTGTTGAGAGTGTTGCTGTTCCTTATTGACTGTTACTGATCATCGTTATTTTTGGATTTGATGTAAGTCAGTTACTGAACTGTTTTTGATACTGGACTTTGTTATTGGATTATCCCTGGATTGAAAACTGACTGCTTGAACCATGAATGACTTGGACTGTGTTTGGACTTTGCTTAACCGTTAACTGGAAGTAAAACCTACATTTTACTAAACAGTGTAGCTGTGTGCTATTTGTGTGTTATTCTTCACCACTCTCACTACGTCTCCCTGTGTGCGCTCATTCTCCTAACGGGGAATCACCTCAACACTGGTTATGGGCCCAGGCCATACCAGGCTCAGATAACTGAGAGTTGGTGTGAATACACAGTACTGTATACAGACAGCTGTGTATTGTTTAATTATGGGTTACTATCCTGGTAAAGATGGCACAAGTCACTTCAACAAGTCTATCACTGATAACCCAGTTGGATGGAACAAATTATGTTTCCTGGTCTATGAAGTGCAGTCTACTTCTGCATATAGAAGGTTTATGGAATGTAGTTCAACACCCACTGGATGTAAATGCTTGGGATCCAGAAAATGAGGATGATGCCAAGAAGTAGACTGACTTTAAACTGATCAACAAAAGAGCTCTTTGTATAATTGGACTAACACTTAGTGACCAGCAGCTAGTCCATATTCGTGGAGAAGAGTCTGCTGCTAAGTGTTGGGAGAATTTGAAGAGGATTTATGACACTGTAGGTGCACACATACATCTTACACGTAAACTGTTTAGAGCACATCTTCTGAAAGGTGGAGATATGTTAGCTCATTTGAACTTCATGAAAAGAACTTTTCAAGAGCTACATGAAAAAGAACTGATATTTTCAGAGCTGCATTAAATTTACATCATTCTTTCCTCATTGGATGAAAGTTATCATGATTACGTATCTTCACTGGAAGTCCTGATCAAAGATGAACTGACATTGACTGACATAACTGGAAGGTTGTTAGAAGAAGCAAGAAGATGACTGGATAGAGACCAACTGAGAAAGGAACAACCACGAGAAGAGGATTTGTATACAACTGCCTATACTGTTAGGAAATGTTTACCTTGTGGGGCTGGGGGAAATATAGCTACATTCTGTAAGAAGGGAAAACAACAGAATACTAGTAAACACCAGAAGGCTAAGAAGAATGTTAGTTTAGCTTTGTCTAGCAATTCAACTGTAAACAATGATTTGTGGGTTGTTGATAGTGGAGCATCGCAGTGCATTACTAAAGATAGAGAGAGGTTTATAAAGATGTCTATGAGTAAGCAACATGTATCATTGGCAAATGGATGGAAGATGAAAGCATCTGGTGAAGGTATAGCATATTGTTCATTTGTAAATGAGCATTTATCCATGTTATATGTACCTAAACTGAAATTTAATTTGTTATCAGTAAGGGCTTCAGTTAATATTGGTTATGTAGTAACCATTAGGGGAGATAACTGTATAATAGAGAAGGAGGGTAAAAATGTTACTGCTACTTTAGAGAATGATTTATATGTAATACATGATGACCAGTTGAAGATGGCTAACTCTGTTTATAACAACGTTAAGCCACATGATGAATGTATACATTTACTGCATAGACGTCTGGGGCACATTAATTTCAAAATGCTCAAACAAACTGTTGAATTGTCAGAGGGAGTAAAATTAAAACCCTGTAGCAAGTATTTAAACTGTAATGCTTGTGGCCCAGAGAAAAGCAAGGTTACTCTAGCAAACAGACTTAGTTTAAGATCAAAGAACCTTTAAAGGTTGTGTTTGCTGACATAATTGACAAAACCTAAGATAGGTTTTGTAGCTGGCATGGCTGATCCATGTTTGTTTAAAAAGGAAAGAAATAGTATAATTTCATTGTTGCTATTGTTTACTGATGACATAGCGTTAATCACCAAAACTGAACAAGAAGCTACTAAAATAATTTCACTGTTAGAAAAGAAATTTAAGATAAAACAGTTAGGAGAAATCAAACAATATCTTGGTTTAAAGATAGGTAAAACTAGGGGAGGATACAAAATCTCACAGGCAGATAAAATTAACCAATTACTAAAAAGTTTTAAACTGTGAGCGCTCATTCTCCTAACGGGGAATTACCTTAACAGGTGTGACTCACCTTCCTGAGTGGAGACGGTCCCCTCTGGACAAGGAATGCAGTCATAGCAGCAAACTGACTCTCCTTCTCGAGCCCTCTTGACAAATCCAGGGTGACAATTTTCCACGCATTTGGACTGAGGCAAAGACTAAGCAGAAAAACCAGCAATGCCAAAAAGATATGTTAGCATTCACCATTCATGGAGAATCAAGGTCAAAATGCATATTAGCCAAATAGTCTCTAGCCTTCACTTAGATGAGTCTGAATTGTCTAAATAGTTCCAAATAGTTGAGGAGATACAACTACTGAGAATGTCTTCATTTATTTCATCCCTTTTATCCCAAAGGTGCTTTTTCCAAGAGGCAAATTCCAGTTGCCTCTTGGAAAAAGCACCTTTGGGACATCCATGACCTGGAGGACTGATCATCTCCATAGGCATTCATTCCTTTTGCTTACAGAATGTCTCATTGAAATAAAAGACTTTTATAAGTTAGCAGGGGTGGAATTAAGAAATGATTTAAGCATTAAATGAGAACCAGTGCTTTTATTCTCATGGCTGTATTAAAATTTATTTCTCCGTTCTTCATATATCTATGATTTTAAAATAAGATGGTGTATTTGTGTTAAATTATAGAATCAAAATCCTTCTAAAACATTTATTCTACTAGATTTGTAAAAAAAAGAGAATAAAACTGTGATGAAGAAAGAAGCTTATCACTATGCAAAGTTTTCTTCAAGACTACATTAAAAATTGAAAAGCTGCTTCCCTTTGAAAGTGATCTAAAATAGTCTCTCGGTTAAGATACATAGGAAAAGGTCCTTACAATTACAGGTGTTAACCTTAAAACAAGAGGGTCCTTGTTTATTTGTACATTTTATTTTAATTTATATGGCTGCCCTCTTAGTTATATGAGACTGAAACCAAGTCCCTAGTGCCTAAAGTGTAGTTAGATGACCGAGAGATAAGGTCATGAGGACATGTCCCTAAAAATGTCAAGCATCTTTTGGCTGCAGGAGATTAACATGAATATGAGCCCTTTGTTGGAAAAAGTTACAGCAAGGCTAATATTGGGCACACATGTAAAAATCAAGCTAAGGCTTATTTTTGGGATAGGTCTTAGTTCCAGGGAAACATGGTATCTATCTATCTATCTGTCTGTCTGTCTGTCTGTCTGTCTGTCTATCTATCTATCTATCTATCTATCCATTAATTTATATTTCTGCCATCTTGATTAAATTACATTAAAACAAAGTATGTAGTTTCTAGAACTATCAATAGATGACAGAGATAAAGTCATGACAATTCCCTCAATGCTGTCCAACTATTTACAAAGTCTGCACTACTATTACTATTAATCTCCTCATCACTCCTTATCACCCATCCCCTGCTATTTGTGACTGTATGACTGTAACTTTGTCACTTGTATCCTTACAATTTATATAGACTGTTTCCTAATATGATTTGATTGTTTATCTATGACTATTATTGATTGCTTACCTATTATATTTGATTACTTTCCTATGACTATTATTAAGTGTTGTACCTTATTATTCTTGACTCTCGATGAATGTATATTTTCTTTTATGTATATAGAGAGCATTTGCACCAAGACAAATTCCTTGTGTGTCAAATCACGCTTGGCCAATAAAAGAATTTAAAAAAATTTCCAGTGTTGCCTCTGCTTTTTATCTTGACCATCAAAGTGCTTTTAAATCAGATTAGACAAAGAAAGGAGATAATTGGACTGAAGAGCAAAAAATAAGAATATAAAGTACAGGCGTTTGCGGAAGACTTAGTGTTTTTTGTGGAAGATCCAATGGAGTCAGGGACCTATCTAATTCAAGAATTAGAAGAATATGGGTTGGTAGCAGGACTAAAAATGAATAAAGATAAAACAAAAGTAATAACCAAAAACTTGATAGAAAGTAAAAAAAAAAAAGAATTGGAAAGGAAATTGGGATTACAAAGTGTCAGAAAACTTAAATATCTAGGAATTTGGTTAACAGGAAGATGCTCTTCCATAAAAGAGCATAATTATATGAAATTACTTTCACAGATAAAGAAAGATCTTGCTATTTGGGGAAAATTACAATTATCACTATTAGGCTGAATAGTGGCCATAAAAATGAACATACTACCAAAACTATTATATTATTTTCAAATCATACCTATAAAATTGAATAAGAAATTTTTTTCAGGAATTAGATAGGACGGTAATGAAATTTATATGGATGGGGAAAAAAAGCACGAATAAAATTGAAAATGTTACAAGATAGTAGAACCAGAGATGGCCTTGGACTCCCAAAATGGGAAACATATTATCAAGCAGCAATTTTACTATGGGTTAAGGAGTGGATAAACTTAAAAAATAAAAGAATTTTGGCAATAGAAGGTCATGACCTCCAAATTGGGTGCCATGCCTTCCTATGGGATAAAAAGAATAAGATACACTCCTATTTCCATAGACATTTGATAAGGGACTCACTTTTACAAACATGGGAGAAAATAATAATAATAAAAAAGCATTATTTGAAAAGACCAAACTGGATCTCACCTATGGAAGCTATATTATATCCAAATGCAAGGGACATTTAAAAAATGATTAGATATAAAGAATTGGTAGATGAACAGGGGGAATTAAAAACACTGGATAAACTAAAAGAACAAGGGAAAATATTAGACTGGTGGGTATATTTGCAAATTCAAACTAAATTTAAGAAAGATGTAAAGGAGCTAGGGATAGACAACAAATGGTCAAAATTGGGAGTGTCCTATCAAATTCTGTACCTGTCAACAGTGGTGCCCCCCAAGGCAGTGTTTTAGGACCAACTCTCTTCATACTCTACATAAATGACCTCTGTGATCATATTAAGAGCAACTGTGTTTTCTTCGCTGATGAAGTAAAACTATTCAACACCAAAGATAATACTGTTACCTTTCAAAAAGACCTTGACTATGTATCAGAATGGTCAAACAAATGGCAACTTCAAATCTCAACAAATAAATGCTGTGTCCTACATATCAGCAAAAAAATAATAATCAAAAAATAAAATATAGGCTGAATAGTCAAGACTTTGTTGATGATCCAAACTCTGTCAAGGATCTTGGAGTACTCATCTCTAATGATCTAAGTGCCAGAGCCCACTGTAACTACATACCCAAAAAGGCGTTAAGAGTTGTTAACCTAATCTTACGTAGCTTTTTCTTTGGTAATATTACACTAATAACTAGAGCATACAAAACATTTACTAGACCAATACTTGAATACAGCTCATCAGTCTGGAACCCACATTACATATCTGATATTAACACAGTTGAGAAAGTCCAGAAATATTTCATAAGAAGAGTTCTCCACTCCTCTACTCATTGCAGAAGATCTTATGCCACCAGACTTGAAATGCTAGACCTAGAAAATCTACGCCGCCTCCAGTCCAATCTAAATATAGTCTATAAAATCACACATTGCAATGTCCTATCTGTCAATGAATACTTCAGTTTCAACCATAACAACACAAGACCAAACAATAGATACAAACTCAAGGTTAATCGCACCAAACTTGATTGCAGGAAATACGACTTCAGCAACAGAGTGGTCAATGTCTGGAATACTCTACCTGACTCTGTGGTTTCTTCCCGAAACCCCAAATCTTTAACCTTAGACTTTCTACTATTGACCTTACCCCTTTCCTAAGTGGTTTGTAGGGGGCGTGCATAAGCACACCAACCTGCCTACCATCCCTGTCCTATTGTTTCTTTTATTTTTTTATTTTTCTTATATGTATCCATTATACTTTTAAGATTATAACATTCAATATAATACATAACTTCCAATCAAATTCTGCTTGATACATTCTTAAAATACACACTATAATCTTAAAAATTATATATATGTATGGCATTCAGCTTTGTTCGGGTATTTTCCCACATCATTGTAGTTGTGCTTTTAAAGTTGTAGCTACAATTTAAAAGCACAACTACAATGATGTGGGAAAATAATTCAACAAAGCTGAATGCCATACATGTAAGTACCACTGAAAACTTAAGAATATATCTATCTATCTATCTATCTATCTATCTATCTATCTATCTATCTATCTATCTATCTATCTATATGGATCTTTGGTTGTTGGGTTTTCTCTCAGAAGATTCGAAGTATCTAGGCAATGTTTCGATGAAGTCTCATTCATCATCTTCAGGCTTCTGTCTTTGGCTCTTGCATCTCTGAGAAGCAAGAGCCAAGACAGAAGCCTGAAGATGATGAATGAGACTTCATCAAACGTTGCCTAGATATCAATCTTACGTGGGAGAAAACCCGAACAACCAAAGATCCACATACAAATACCCATGAAACCTCAGAAAACATATATATATATATGTATGTATGTATGTATGTATGTATGTATGTATGTTATGTCTCACCTATATTCATAGATTAGAATACAAGGTTTCAGAATTCAAAATATTCAAGCAAGAACACAACCGGATTCAAAAGGGTTAATAGCACTGTTTTCCAGTCCTTGACAGACTTCCTGGAACCTGTCAGGCTAATCAGAATTGTCCATAAATCACAAGGCCACTCCATATGTATTCTTTCGACTCATCAAACACTTTGCTTCCAAGCGAAGTTTGAGAGTCAGCACGCCTGTTTAAATCACCTGGATAGGCGTGTCAGTCTCTCCAATCAATGTCTGGCCTGATGCCTTTCTTCAGATTGACGTTTCCTGGTTCTCCTAGTTCTAGCATCAATCCACGATCTGTCAGTTTCCTCACTGGAAACTTCTGTCTCATTTTGTTGATCATTTGCTGCATGAACGAAGTTGAAGGTTCTGGGGAGGATTGTCTCTGCAACAATCTCTCATCCTCTTGGCTCACGTCTGTGTCCTCTGATAATTCAGACTCCACATTCACAGCAGGCTCCAACCTTCCATCTTCAGAGTCATCAGAGTCAAAACTCCCAGCAGGATCGATCCTTCCAGTCACAATATATATATATATATATATATATATATATATATATATATATATATATATATATATATATATGTGGATCTTTGGTTGTTCGGGTTTTCTCCGCGTAAGATTCAAGTATCTAGGCAACGTTTCGATGAAGTCTCATTCATCATCTTCAGGCTTCTGTCTCCGGCTCTGTGCTTTTCAGAGTAATGTGAGATTGCAGCTGCTTCCTCCTTTTAACTGCCAGTGGGGGTGGGACTTGATTGGGTGGGGGCTTGGCTGTGTTCTGATTGGGTGGGGGTGTGTTCTCATTGGTAGGGGTTTGGTTGTGTTCTGATTGGTTGGGGGTTAGCCGTGTTCTGATTGGTTGGAGGCGTGTTCTGTTCAGGTGGGGGCTTGGCTGTGCTCGGTTAGTCTTAGTTGCTGGGGGATTTGAGCTGGTGAGTTGTGATCTTGCTGTTTGGCTTCTAGTTCGTGGTCCTGTTGCATCTTCATAGTGGGTGTCGGTTTGCTTCATGTATGGCTCGGAGGGGTTTGAAGTGGGTAGTGATGCAGCTGTAGTGCAGCTTCTGGTCCATGGTCGTGTCTCATCTTCTGAGTGGGTGAGAGTCTGTTTTCTACATGGAAGTGTGGTGGTGGCATCTTGTGTGGCTCTCATGGGTGTGGGTCTGGTGTCCTTCTTCATGTTAGGTACTCGTCTGTTCATGAGGGCGGGTTTCCAAATGGCTGGAAGGCGGGAAGTGTCATCTCGCTTGTTCATGCTGTGTGGGCGTTTTTCTATCTCTATGGCTTCTCTGATTATTCTGCTATTGAAGTGTTCGGTTTTGGCGATAGTTCTGGTGTTTTTAAAATCAATTTCATGTCCTGTGGCTTTGAGGTGTTGGACCAGGGAAGAGGTCGTTTCTTCTTTTTTGATTGAGTTCTTATGTTCTTCAATGCGTGCATTTATTCTTCTGTTAGTTTGTCCAATGTATGTGGTAGGGCAGGCAGTGCAGGGGATTTCGTATACTCCTTGGTTTTCTAATTCGATTTTGTCTTTGGGGTTTCTTAGGATGGTGGATATTTTTCTGTTTGTGCAGAATGCTGTTTTGATGTTGTGTTTTTGGAGGATCTTGCTGATTTTGTCTGTAGTGCCTTTTATATATGGGAGGAGGGCTTTGCCGTTTTCTTGTTCTCTGTCTTGGATTTTGGTTGGGGTTTCTTTTTGGATTAGGTGGGTAATCTTCTTTCTTTGGAATCCATTGGCTGTAAGTACATTGGTGAGAGTGTGTAGTTCGGTTTTTTGGTGTTGTTCATCGGCTAAGCATTTTGTTCTGGAGATGAGTGTCTTGGCTACGGAATTGATATACACAAAGAAGGAACCCCACTCAGACCAATAGTCAGCTCCATAGGCTCACCTCTACAAAACCTAGCCAAATTTCTCGCCAAACAACTACAACCTTATGCAGAATCCATCAACTCACACGTAAGAAACTCATTCCAGTTCATCGAGATCATAAAGAAACAAAACTTACAACCCAGCGACCTACTAGTAAGCTTCGATGTCATATCCCTCTTCACCCAAGTGCCAATAAAAGAAGCCTTGACAGCCATCCAAAACAAATACAACCCCCAAGCACATCCTAGATCTAACCAACCACTGCCTATCCAATACATACTTCACCTACAATGGACAAAAATACAAACAAATAGAAGGAGCACCCATGGGATCACCCTCTCACCTGTCATCGCTAACCTCTACATGGAACACTTTGAAACACAAGCTCTAGAAAATACGACCACAAACCCAAACTCTGGCTCAGATACGTAGATGACACCTTCATAATCTGGCCACATGGGAAAGAAAAACTGAACAACTTCCTCACACACCTCAACAGCCTACACCCCAAAATACAATTCACCATGGAAACAGAAGCCAACAACCAACTTCCCTTCCTAGATGTCTTGGTATACAAAAGATCCAATGGCTCCCTAGGACACACCATCTACCAGAAGAAAACACACACTAACCGCTATCTACATGCACTCTCACACCACCACCCAGCACAGATCAATTCCGTAGCCAAGACACTCATCTCCAGAACAAAATGCTTAGCCGATGAACAACACCAAAAACCGAACTACACACTCTCACCAATGTACTTACAGCCAATGGATTCCAAAGAAAGAAGATTACCCACCTAATCCAAAAAGAAACCCCAACCAAAATCCAAGACAGAGAACAAGAAAACGGCAAAGCCCTCCTCCCATATATAAAAGGCACTACAGACAAAATCAGCAAGATCCTCCAAAAACACAACATCAAAACAGCATTCTGCACAAACAGAAAAATATCCACCATCCTAAGAAACCCCAAAGACAAAATCGAATTAGAAAACCAAGGAGTATACGAAATCCCCTGCACTGCCTGCCCTACCACATACATTGGACAAACTAACAGAAGAATAAATGCACGCATTGAAGAACATAAGAACTCAATCAAAAAGAAGAAACGACCTCTTCCCTGGTCCAACACCTCAAAGCCACAGGACATGAAATTGATTTTAAAAACACCAGAACTATCGCCAAAACCGAACACTTCAACAGCAGAATAATCAGAGAAGCCATAGAGATAGAAAACGCCCACACAGCATGAACAAACGAGATGACACTTCCCGCCTTCCAGCCATTTGGAAACCCGCCTCATGAACAGACGAGTACCTAACATGAAGAAGGACACCAGACCCACACCCATGAGAGCCACACAAGATGCCACCACCACACTTCCATGTAGAAAACAGACTCTCACCCACTCAGAAGATGAGACACGACCATGGACCAGAAGCTGCACTACAGCTGCATCACTACCCACTTCAAACCCTCCGAGCCATACATGAAGCAAACCGACACCCACTATGAAGATGCAACAGGACCACGAACTAGAAGCCAAACAGCAAGATCACAACTCACCAGCTCAAATCCCCAGCAACTAAGACTAACCGAGCACAGCCAAGCCCCCACCTGAACAGAACACGCTCCAACCAATCAGAACACGGCTAACCCCCAACCAATCAGAACACAACCAAACCCCTACCAATGAGAACACACCCCACCCAATCAGAACACAGCCAAGCCCCCACCCAATCAAGTCCCACCCCCACTGGCAGTTAAAAGGAGGAAGCAGCTGCAATCTCACATTACTCTGAAAAGCACAGAGCCGGAGACAGAAGCCTGAAGATGATGAATGAGACTTCATCGAAACGTTGCCTAGATACTTGAATCTTACGCGGAGAAAACCCGAACAACCAAAGATCCACATATAAATACCCGCGAGAACCTCAGAAAACAATATATATATATATATATATATATATATATATATATATATATATATATATATATATATATATATATATATATATATATATATATAGATCTTTGGTTGTTCGGGTTTTCTCCGCGTAAGATTTGAAGTATCTAGGCAACGCGTTCGATGAAGTCTCATTCATCATCTTCAGGCTTCTGTCTCCAGCTCTGTGCTTCTCAGAGTAATGGAGATTGCAGCTGCTTCCTCCTTTTAACTGCCAGTGGGGGTGGAACTTGATTGGGTGGGGGCTTGGCTGTGTTCTGATTGGGTGGGGTGTGTTCTCATTGGTAGGGGTTTGGCTGTGTTCTGATTGGTTGGGGGTTAGCCGTGTTCTGATTGGTTGGAGGCGTGTTCTGTTCAGGAGGGGCTTGGTTGTGCTCAGGTTAGTTTTAGTTGCTGGGGGATTTGAGCTGGAGAGTTGTGATCTTGCTGTTTGGCTTCTAGTTCGTGGTCCTGCTGCATCTTCATAGTGGGTGTTGGTTTGCTTCATGTATGGCTCAGAGGGGTTTGAAGTGGGTAGTGATGCAGCTGCAGTGCAGCTTCTGGTCCATGGTCGTTTCTCATTTTCTGAATGGGTGGGAGTCTGTTTTCTACATGGAAGTGTGGTGGTGGCATCTTGTGTGGCTCTCATGGGTGTGGGTCCAGTGTCCTTCTTCATGTTAGGTACTCGTCTGTTCATGAGGGCGGGTTTCCAAATGGCTGGAAGGCGGGAGGTGTCATCTCGTTTGTTCATGCTGTGTGGCGTTTTTCTATCTCTATGGCTTCTCTGATTATTCTGCTGTTGAAGTGTTCGGTTTTGGCGATAGTTCTGGTATTTTTAAAATCAATTTCATGTCCTGTGGCTTTGAGGTGTTGGACCAGGGAAGAGGTCGTTTTCTTCTTTTTGATTGAGTTCTTATGTTCTTCTTCAATGCGTGCGCTTATTCTTCTGTTAGTTTGTCCAATGTATGTGTTAGGGCAGGCTGTGCAGGGGATTTCGTATACTCCTTGGTTTTACCCCCACCCAATCAGAACACAGCCAAGCCCCCACCCAATCAAGTTCCACCCCCACTGGCAGTTAAAAGGAGGAAGCAGCTGCAATCTCCATTACTCTGAGAAGCACAGAGCTGGAGACAGAAGCCTGAAGATGATGAATGAGACTTCATCGAAACGTTGCCTAGATACTTCAAATCTTACGCGGGAGAAAACCGAACAACCAAAGATCTACATATAAATACCCATGAGAACCTCAGAAAACAAATATATATATATATATATATATATATATATATATATATATATATATATATATATATATATATATTCTGAGGTTCTCGTGGGTATTTGTATGTGGATCTTTATATTTGAAGTGTCTAGGCAGCGTTCGATGAATATCATGAGAGTTCATATATATATATATATATATATATATATATATATATATATAAACAAAACACTCATTCCATTCCAATTCAATTCTATCATTAATATTCATTAACATCTTAACATCTTTAACATTTCTTTTCAATTGAATATTATACTTCCTTGTGAACACTTATAAACTTTCCATAATTAATTCTTTTTTCCCCATATTTCTCTTCACTTATATTTTTATAAATCACTAATAATAATTAAAATGTTCCCCTCCTTTCCTACTTTAATTCTTTCATTCACTTTATTTCATTTATTTATTAACAAACATTCCATTATATTACAATAAATATTTGATCCATCATTTTAGTCATATTTTCTGAAATTATTTCTATTTGTAATATAACAATACTATCTTATGTACCTTTGCAGAATCCCTTTTTCAATTAAGTTTTCACCCATTATCTCTAAACAGGCTTATACGTTCAATCCTTAGAACTTTCCCTGTTTCTCTATATCTTGTTTCTGTCTTTTACAACTTCTTTTTCTTTCCTTCTTCCCCCTCTTCTTCTCCCTCCCCTTTTTACCCCCTTGTCTCTCTACTTCTAATTCTCTCTTCTGTAATCTCCTCTTCTGTCGCTTTCTAATATTATACTTATTTTTCAAACTATTCTTTTTTATTGTTTATATATGGAATGTTTTTCCATATATGGTGGCAATGTATAGAGGTCAAAATATACTGGAAGAAAATACAGAAATGCCTTTTTCTTTTGTAAAAAAATTATTTGGGTTTTCACAAAAAACATAATACAAATAAAACATCTTTTTTTGAAAATACCATGATCCCGGGTTATCACTTCTTCATACAGACACAAACTCAATTTCATGTTCATCTTTGTGTTCTATTCCATGTCTTATTACTGTTTTACATTTTCTACATAGTTTTTCCCCTCCTTTGATTTTCTCATCTTTAGTTTTAATTATCTCATATCTCAATTCAAATAATTCTATTTCTACTTTTGTCTGTCCTGTTTCAATTTCATATTATCTTTTCTCATTAAGCAAATTTTCCCCTGTAGTTACTAATTGCAGTATGACACCTTTATATCTTTTAATTTTATCCATTCAACTCTTATTTAAGCTTCAATTTATACTTTTAAGATTATAACATTCAATATAATACATACTTTCAATCCTTAGACCTTTTCCCTGTTTCTCTATATCTTGTTTCTGTCTTTTATAACTTCTTTTCCTTTCCTTCTTCCCCCTCTTCTTCTCCCTCCCCCTTTTACCCCCTTGTCTCTCTACTTCTAATTCTCTCTTCTGTAATCTCCTCTTCTGTTGCTTTCTAATATTATACTTATTTTTCAAACTATTCTTTTTTATTGTTTTTTCAAATCTTACACTTTTCACTCTCTTTCCCCCCTTTCCTTTCCCCCCCCCACATAAAATTAGGTGATCATTAAAGATGGCTTCTTCTTTGTCCCGATCTTCTTGTTCTGTAAGCGTTTCTTTTTGTTTCTCATAGTTCCAGATCTCCATTTCTAAGAATTGAAATACGAAGCCAAAAGAACCTCTCCCTTCTTGCAAATCTTCTTTCTGTTTTTTAAGTTCCATTTTCAGTTCTTCTAAGAGTGATGTCATTTTAAACATTTTTAAACAACCACCCAATTAATTTTAGTCATTTAAATGCAATAGCCCAAAATCCCAAAATCATCAAGTGATCCAAATAATCCAAAGCTGTTTCTTCTTGCTTCTTTTTTCCACTTTCTCTTCCTGGGGTTCTATTATTTTGTTGCCAAGTTTCAGTTAAAATGTATCTTTTAGGAATCTTGTTAAGGTTTCACTGTAAATTCCTTTTAGTTCCAGGCAGTCTCCTCCATTTTTCCAGATCCTGCCCTTTTATTCTTTTTCTCTGCTTTCCTGCTTTTAAAAGCTTTTAAGTATCCAGAAAACTTTATTATCCCTTTGACATTTTATTTTCAGCTTAAATGCCTATTAATGTCAAAGTGGATTTTTTTTTTCAATTTCTTGCTTAAGTCTCTTAGATGTCAGTATAAGGAAGGGTAGAGGGAAAAAAAACAAATCCTTTCCCTTCCCTCTCTCCTTCGGTGCTTCAAAATCTTCTTTGGGAACAATGTTATTTTTTATAGTTTAAATTCCAGGGTACCTTATGTTGTTGTTTTTCAGTTTAACCCAGTCAACCAAAACTTTCTCTTCTTATCTTCCTCCTGCACATTCTTTTCCAGTCGAGTTCTTCTTTGAGGTGGCCATTTCTGACCATCGCTGCAACCGCCTTTGGGAAAGGGAGTAATGGCCAGCTGGGGAGGAGAGATGCAGCTCTCCTTGACCCTGCTGGCAGTCTCCCCACTCTTCATCACCTCTACAGGGTGGCTTAACCCCAAAACCACTCCTGCAGTGAGCACAGATTGAAACTGCACACGATTGCGGATTTCAGTCTATCGCCAAAGGAGCTCAAACCATAAATCCCAGAAATGGCTTTTTGAGATTACAAAATATAAATTGAAATTGGAACCCAAAACAGTTTTATTAGGTATGATTAAAGGGAATTTAAGTAAAGATAAAAAATACTTTATTGTACATATCTTAACTGCAGCAAGAATCACGTTAGCACAAAATTGGAAGAGTGATAAAATAGCACCAGAGAAATTTTGATTCAAAAAATAATGGACTGTGCTGAGCTAGATAAATTCACTATGGAACTGAAAGGCAAGGAGGATAGGTGGTAGGAATGCATGAAGAATAAGGATAAAAATAATGTATAGCCACAAAATAAGAAACATGT
The DNA here is from genome assembly GCF_049901715.1 of Pseudonaja textilis. NCBI lineage: Eukaryota > Metazoa > Chordata > Lepidosauria > Squamata > Elapidae > Pseudonaja > Pseudonaja textilis. The sequence continues at coordinate 9,634,926 of NC_141991.1, forward strand.
ATATACAATGACACAATAGCTGTTAATGGAAATGAGATTTTTGTATTTTTTGTTCTTAAAGAATAAAAATAAAAAATAAAAAAGAATTCTATGCTATATTTCCCTCAAAAACTCAAGCATCTTTTGCTGCAGGAGATAAACCTGAATATGAACACTTTGTTGGACAAGGTCATTTAAAGGCCCAGCTAGACATCCAAAACAAGGTCCTTTCTGTCGAAGAACTACAATGAGGTGACACCAACTGGCATGGAGAGACAGACTCACATTTATTATTAGGTAAATTTGGAGCTTCATTTCTGCTCAGCAAGACTTCATGTAGGAAGCAATCATGATAAACAATGTCATTCAAGGGTTATCAGATGAAATCCCCAGTCAAAAGCGAAATCTAAGTAACATTTCCTTTCAAATTATTCCTTGCTATTTCCAATATATTTTTTTTTATCAATTGAAGTCCTTTTCACTGCTCCAGTTTTCTGGGGCAGGGCATTATCTCACATCAGACCAGTCATTGTGATTTCAAGTGAATTCAATACCTTGGGCTTCTTTCCAATAGTCAGGAGACCTAGTGCTCGATCCCACTGGGCTGAAAGGAAACCATGGATAATTATGGCCACATCTGGCCTGCTTAAAAGATTACTGACTATAGTTCTTCCTTTTTAAGGGGCATTGGTGCAAAGCCAAGACAATCTGAATGCCAAGGCATGTTTGTTGACCAAGGTCATGTCTTCTTCCCACTTCATTCAATTCATTCGAAACCTGAACTCGGGAACTCTTTAACAGAATTGCTTCTCTTTTGCTATTTTAGAACAAGGAGCAAGAAAAATTGAATCTATCGGTACCATGATCATCAGTACTTGAGAGCCTGTGTCATCACTTTTATGGAAATACCAGATTGTCTAGGATGTACAAGAGGGGCCATGATCTGTGTTCTGAAAATTTGTCATCCAGCATCTTAAGCTGAACAGTGCAGAATCTGCTTAAATCAATATTCAGTATTTTAGCATGAAAAGGACACCTGCCTTTCAAGCAATCTAAAAAAAAAGTGTGAGATTTCTACTCTCCACATTTAATTCTCTGTGAAGGTCAACCACCTTGTTGACTAGGTTAAGCCGACTTGAAATGTGTGCTCAGGCTTTGGATAGGTAGAGAGTGGACACCAATATTTATCCTACCTTATTGAAAAAGTTTAGCAATGACAGAGTATTTTTACTGACTGTAAATCTCTGCCTTTCAAAACTCCCCAGTTGCTCGTCGATGGGATCCAACCCAGGAATAAAAATCCAGGTTATGACTTTCAGATCTGCTGTTACATCTCCATTTTGGTCCAAGTACAATTTCCGATGGGAAATATTGCAAAATTCATTCTTCTCCAGAAATGGATGGAACTAGAACAGAAATATCCAGGAATTTTAAAAGCAGAAACCTTGGTTTCTTATCCCAGGTGGTTTTTTCACTTTTGAGACTTTCATCTACTGTTGTCAAAGTGGCAAATATAGTGAGTTGGGAGAACAAGTGTTACCACTTTCTTCAAAAGTGAAAGAGGCTCTGACAAATTGGTTAATCATATAGTGGAAAAAAAAACGTATTGACAAAATGTAATTGACCAAATTTGCCTTTTAAAGGGAAACTTTTAGAGCTCATCAGAAATAAATTGAATAAAGAAACAAATAATGAGATTATTCATAAATCTCTTGGGGGGGGAAAGAAAGCATGGAGTTCTCAAAAAGAAAGTTGCCAGACTAATCTTCTCCCAAGTAGACCAGATGGGAAACCGAACTATGTGAAATAGTTCTACATTATTGTAAAAAGGTACATTAAAAGACTCTTACAAGTCTTATAGAACAAATCTCCTAACGACACATTTGTTTTCTCATACTAATACTTAAATACTTACTAAAATGGTCTGAAAAAAATCTGAATGGAACGTAAGAGAGAGACCAGGGTAGTGATGGCTAACCAGCTCCATTCTTCTGTGCAGGGCAACAAAAGAAGACCCAGCCAATCAGCTGGGACTCAGAAGGCAGTTAATAGATGCGGGTGGGGCCAATAAGCAGTGGTATTTGCCGGTTCTCTGAACTACTCAAAATTTCCGCTACCGATTCTCCAGAACTGGTCAGAACCTGCTGAATACCACCCCTGCTGGGTCCTCATTTTACTGACCTCAGAAGGATGGAAGACTGAGTCAACATTGAGCCAGTCATAATCAAACTGCTGACAGCCAGCAAAATTAGCATGCAATACTGCATTCTAACCGCTATGTCACTAGGGCTCTTATTTACAGTAACTAAAACATGTTACACAGAGACTTAAGATCTGTGTATTTTTATTCCAGAGCATCATAAATGCAAAAATACTGATTTACAATAGAAGAGATTGTGGATGAATGAGACGAAAAATCCTAAAAGGAATAGAACTTTTAGAGCTGGGTCAGTGAACCGGAAAAGGTCAGTGTCCCCTTCATTGCTTATCTTAATGCAACAACTGAGAAGACATCCAGAGCATCAAAAGGCAAGACAAGAAACAATGTTTGGAAACTAACCAAGGAGGGAAGCAACCGAGAACTAAAGAGAAATTTCATAACAGTGAGAAGATCAATCAGTAGAATAGATTGCCTTCAGAAGTTGTGGGTGCTCCATCATTGAAGGCTTTGAAAAAGCCTGGACAATCATTTGTCTTCTGATTGAGCATGGATTGGATTAGAAGACTTCTGAGGTTCCTTCCAACTCTCTTATTCTATGTTGTATGTTCAGGGACACATTAATTGGGACTCCTGAAGAGAGAATGTTAGGCTGTATGGTGTCCCTCAAATGGATCAATGTAAAATTCTATAATGTCACTCATAATATCCTACATACAGCAGTTTATTTAAAAATGTATGCATTGCTTCAAAATTAAAAGTTTTGACACCAATATATGTATCATAGTCCCCACTCTTTTGAATTTTCTTTCTTTCTTTCTTTCTTTCTTTCTTTCTTTCTTTCTTTCTTTCTTTCTTTCTTTCTTTCTTTCTTTCTTTCTTTCTTTCTTCTTTCTTTCTTTCTTTCTTTCTTTCTTTCTTTCTTTCTTTCTTTCTTTCTTTCTTTCTGCATGCAATGAAATATAAATAATACATGTTTCTAATCATAATAAAATTATAATTAAAAGGATGAGGAGGAAGGGAGCAAGATGTGAAGTGGGAGAGAAGGGATAGATACTCTCTTAAGACATGAACCACTTCAGTGTGACACTCTTGATCCAGAAAAGGGAAAACCAGCACACAAGAAGAAGTTGTGCAACTGCAACAACTAAGGTACCCTGGAATTTAAATTTTACAAGAAATAACATTGCTCCCAAAGAAGAGTCAGAAGCAGTGAAAGAAAGTGAAAAGGGAAAGGTTTGGCTATTTCTCCCTTCTGTCTCCTTCCTTATATTGACAATTAAGAATAAGAAATTGGAAAAATTCACTTTGGCATCAATAGGCAATTAAGCTGAAAAAATATAACTAAATGCCAAAGGGACAATAAAGATTTCTGGATTAAAAACTTTTCTCTCTATAAGCAGGGAAGGAGAGAAAAGAATAATGGCAGTATCTGGAAGAGGGAGGAGACTGCCTGGACTTTAAAAAGAATCTAAAGTAAAATTTCAATAAGACTTCTAAAAGATACATTTTAACTGAAACTTTGCAACTAAATAGTAACCCCAGAAAGAGAAAGTGAAAGAAACAGCTTGCATATATTTGGATTATTTCATGATCTTTGGATTTTGGGTTATTATATTTGAATGACTAAAATCAATCGGGTGGAACTTAAAAAGTACAAAGGAGATGCACAAGAAGGGAAGGGTTCTTTTGGCTTCATTTTTCAATTTTTAGAAAAGGAGATTTGGAACTATGAGTAACAACAAGAAAAGACTGCAAAACAAGAAGACTGGGACAAAGAAGAAGCCATCTTTAATGAACAAGTAAATTTTTGTGGGGAAGAAAAAGGAAAGGGGGAAAAGAGGATGGAGAATTTAAGACTTAAAAAACAACCAAAGAAAAGAAAAATAATTCAAAAAATAAGTATAATACTGGAAATCAACAGAAAAGGGGAATACAGAAGAGGGAAATAGAGGTAGAGAGACAAAGGGATAAAAAGGGGAAAGAGAAGAAGAGAGGGAAGAAGGAAAGGAAAAGAAGTTACAAAGGTCCGGAACAAAATTTAAAGAAACAGGACCTATTTAGAGATAATGGGTGAAAATCTAATTGAAAGGGGGATTCTGTAAAGGTACATGAGATTGTGTTGTTATATTTGTAATAGAAATAACTTTAAAAAATTGGAAACAACATATGATTAGAACGAAGGATAGAATGGTTAGTGTAATTTAGTGAAATGTTTGTGAATAAAGTAAATGAAATAAAATAAATGAGAAAATTGAATTAGGAAGGAATGGGAACATTTTAATTAGTCAATGTTTTATAAGTGAAGAGTGGGGGAATTGACTATGGAAAGTTTATAATTGTTCCCATAGAAGTATGATATTTAATTGAAAAGTAACATGAAAAATGTTAAGACTTTAATGAATATTAATATTAATGATAAAATTGAATTGGAATGGAATGTTGTTTTAATTATATACATTTATATTTTTTTCTTTCTTTTTTGTTCAAGAATACTGTGTGTAGTTTAAGAATGTACCAAGCAGAATCCGAATGGAAGTTATGTATTATATTTAGTGTTAAAACTTTAGGAGAAAGATATAAAGGCGTCATACTCCAATCAGTAACTACAGGAGAAATTTTGTTTAATGAGAAAAGATAATAGATAATTGAAAAAGGACAGACAAAATAATATAAATATAATGATTTGAATTGAGTTGAAATAAATAAAATAAAATTGAGGAAATTAAAAGAGGGGAGAAGCCATGTAGAAGATGTAAAATAGTAATAAGATATGGAATAGAATATAAAAATGAGCCTGAACCTAAATTTGTGTCTGTATGAAAAAATGTAACCCGGGATTATGCTGCTTTCAAAAAAAGATGTTTTAATTGTATTTTTTTTCTTTTTGTGAAAACTCAAATAAAATTTACAAAAAAAAAAGAAGAAGTTGTGCAACTGCTTTTTGAACAGAAGTTGAGAGTTCAGGAGAGCACCAAAGTTGTGGATCATGTCTTTCAGGAGTAGTGCAACCCCATCTAGAACTTAATTTCCAGATCCTGAAGATCCATGCAGCTGAAGCCATTTAGTCTTGCCAGGGTTCAGCCAAAGCCTCTTGTCCCCCATCCCTGCAATTTTATTCTCTGAAGGATTAAATTGGCCAAGTGGTTGGCTCTTCATAGTAAACATAGGCTGAGAAGGTTCCTCTCCTTCTCTTTCTTTCCTGGATGCTCATAGGGACTCCCTACCTGCCATGGCTGCAGCCTTGGGGCCCCCAACTTCTCTTGGCTCTTCTTGCTTCTCCTTCTGGATCTGGAAGAATATGCTGCTTTCAAGGCATAGGCCAGAGTCCTTATAACGCTATACAAATGGAGGTGAAATGGGATCCATATGCTCCTCCTTTCCTCTCCAGGCTCTAGTGGTGCTTTCTGAGTGCATCTTTTCTGACCTTTGACAGAAGAAATATGCTTTGAATAGGAACATTGAAAAGACCGATCTGCAAATTTCCTTTCCACAAATAGATTGTGTTCAGAATCTTCTGGCCTTGCTTTTTCCTGAAAAGCAAAGCTCCAAATACTATGGACATAGTTGTAAAGATCCTCCCGTCCCATTACCAAATACTCGATGCTTTCCACGATCCAGACTTTCCCTTTAATTGGTCCTGGCACACCTTCAAATGTTAACTGCAAAGTATGGATTCTGTCCCAAACGTTAACCGTTTCTATGTAGTTCACAAAGACATTGACTTGTCTCCACTTAGAGATGGCATCCCGGAGGGGTGTTGTATGTCCAGTTGCTGAGAACTGTTGTGATATCACAACACAAATCCCATTCCTGACAAGCATAGGTGTAAAAGTCCTCATGAAACTCTCTCCCTCCTCTGTATCTGAAGTAAAGAGCCCAATCAAAGTCCATCTGAAATGGAGGAGCAGTTGGACAATTGCTGGATACGTGACCGCTTTTTTGGGTAGAATCCGGTGGAAAAAAGGGAATTGACTTTTATCATTTAGAGCTTCAGAAACAATTGCATCACTGATCTGAAAAAATAATTAAGAATGTTATGCTACATTTGGGGTCAAATCAAGTCCAAAATACTAGATTTTAAAAAATCCTATGGCTACTCATGTACACATTAGAATAGTATGCTGTTCATGGATTTTGGTCAAAAATTTCTAAAGGTGATTTTGGCAATATATAATAAGCAAGAAGCTAGAATATTGGTGAATGGGGAAACAACAAATAAATTCAAAATATAAAAAGGAACAAGGCAGGGATGTCCACTATCGCCACTTTTGTTTATTTTGATGCTAGAGGTTTTAATGAGAATAATTATAAAAGAAACAGAAATAAAAGAGCTAAAAATAAGAAAGGAAGAGTTCAAATTTCAAGCTTTCACCATCGATTTAGTTTTTATTTTAGACGAGCCACAAAATTCAGGACCAAAACTTATCGAAAATTTAGAAGAATTTGGAGAGTCGCAGGGCTAAAAATTAATGGGGAAAAAACAAAAATAATTACAAAAAAATATGACAAATAAACAAAAGGATATACAAACTGCGATAATGGACATCCAAATAGTAGATAAAGTAAAATATTTGGGGATTAGAAAGGGGTGGATTTGGCCTACCTGACTGGGAATTGTATTATAGGGCTGCAACTCTAACATGGGTTAAAGATTGGATAAATCACAAGAATAAAATAATATTAACGCTAGAGTGTTACAATTTACAGGCAGGATGGCACACCTTTTTATGGCAGGACAATCAAGCAGGCCATAGATACTTTCAAAGACACAAAATTAAGCAGATCTTGTTAGCTGCATGGAACAAAACTAAAAGACAAATCTATGTAGAAACACCAATATAGGTATCTAAATTAGAAGCTTTGATTTACCCACACTTACTTAGACAGGGGAAAATTATTACCTAGGAGGATATTTTAAATGATAGACAGGAATTACAATCGAGGCAAGACTTGAAGGACCAAGGAATAGACATAGAATGGTGGGCATACTTACAACTCCAATCGAGACATGGGAAAGATATAAAAGAGTGGGGAATTAGCAGGCACAAAACACAATTAGATGAAGTACTATTGGGAACTGATGAGAAATTGATAAACAAAATTTATAAAGTCTTATTGGAATGTAAATTAGAGGAAGAAAAAGTAAAAGAAATGATGGTAGCATGGATGAAGAATTTCGGGCATAGTATACATTTGGATGATTGGCAAATTTTATGGGAATGAAACAAAAAAATGACTTTGACCACACCATTTAAAGAAAATTTATATAAATTGTTTTATAGAAAAATTGGCAAAAAATGTATCCAAATCTTTCCCCTATATGTTGGAAGTTTAATAAGGAAAATGAAAGATATTATTATTTATGGTGGAATTGCAAAGAAGCCCAAAAGTTTTGGTATTCTGGATTTAAAACCAGAAATATTTTGTTGGATTCATTTAATTTTACACATACAACAGCTGCTGCTAGAATTGTGTTTGCACAAAAATGGAAAAACAAAAACATGAAAATGAATTAAAATATTAGAATGTGCAGAAATGAATAAATTAACAATTACAAATTTACAATCAAGGAGAAGGCTTAGAAGGCTTTTGGGGTTCTCTCATTTTCCATAGTTTTAATTTTAGACTACTAAATATATTTCCTGATTTTAAAAAAAGAAAAGGGTTCATGAAATCTGAAACCAGCTTTGAGGTAGCAGCTGGGGTCTTTTAAGATACTTTTAAGATGCTGCAATTTTATTTGTTCTAGTAGCGATATATTTTAAAGTAGAAGACTTCTGAGGTTCCTTCCAACTCTCTTATTCTATGTTGTATGTTCAGGGACACATTAATTGGGACTCCTGAAGAGAGAATGTTAGGCTGTATGGTGTCCCTCAAATGGATCAATGTAAAATTCTATAATGTCACTCATAATATCCTACATACAGCAGTTTATTTAAAAATGTATGCATTGCTTCAAAATTAAAAGTTTTGACACCAATATATGTATCATAGTCCCCACTCTTTTGAATTTTCTTTCTTTCTTTCTTTCTTTCTTTCTTTCTTTCTTTCTTTCTTTCTTTCTTTCTTTCTTTCTTTCTTTCTTTCTTTCTTTCTCTCTCTCTCTCTCTTTCTCTCTCTCTCTCTTTCTTTCTTTCTTTCTTTCTTTCTTTCTTTCTTTCTTTCTTTCTTTCTTTCTTTCTTTCTTTCTTTCTTTCTGCAATGAAACATAAATAATACATGTTTCTAATCACAATAAAAGTATAATTAAAAGGATGAGGAGGAAGGGAGCAAGATGTGAAGTGGGAGAGAAGGGATAGATACTCTCTTAAGACATGAACCACTTCCAGTGTGACACTCTTGATCCAGAAAAGGGGAAAACCAGCACACAAGAAGAAGTTGTGCAACTGCTCTTTGAACAGAAGTTGAGAGTTCAGGAGAACACCAAAGTTGTGGATCATGTCTTTCAGGAGTAGTGCAACCCCATCTAGAACTTAATTTCCAGATCCTGAACAACCATGCAGCTGAAGCCATTTAGTCTTGCCAGGGTTCAGCCTGTCCCCCATCCCTGCAATTTTATCCTCTGAAGGATTAAATTGGCCAAGTGGTTGGCCCTTTATAGTAAACATAGGCTGAGAAGGTTCCTCTCCTTCTCTTTCTTTCCTGGATCCTCATAGGGACTCCCTACCTGCCATGGCTGCAGCCTTGGGGCCCCCAACTTCTCTTGGCTCTTCTTGCTTCTCCTTCTGGATCTGGAAGAATATGCTGCTTTCAAGGCATAGGCCAGAGTCCTTATAACGCTGTACAAATGGAGGTGAAATGGGATCCATATGCTCCTGCTTTCCTCTCCAGGCTCTAGTGGTGCTTTCTGAGTGCATCTTTTCTGACCTTTGACAGAAGAAATATGCTTTGAATAGGAACATTGAAAAGACCGATCTGCAAATTTCCTTTCCACAAATAGATTGTGTTCAGAATCTTCTGGCCTTGCTTTTTCCTGAAAAGCAAAGCTCCAAATACTATGGACATAGTTGTAAAGATCCTCCCGTCCCATTACCAAATACTCGATGCTTTCCACGATCCAGACTTTTCTTTCAATTGGTCCTGGCACACCTTCAAATGTTAACTGCAAAGTATGGATTCTGTCCCAAACGTTAACCGTTTCTATGTAGTTCACAAAGACATTGACTTGTCTCCACTTAGAGATGGCATCCCGGAGGGGTGTTGTATGTCCAGTTGCTGAGAACTGTTGTGATATCACAACACAAATCCCATTCCTGACCAGCATAGGAGTAAAAGTCCTCATGAAACTCTCTCCCTCCTCTGTGTCTGAAGTAAAGAGCCCAATCAAAGTCCATCTGAAATGGAGGAGCAGTTGGACAATTGCTGGATACGTGACCGCTTTTTTGGGCAGAATCCGGTGGAAAAAAGGGAATTGACTTTTATCACTCAGAGCTTCTGAAACAATTGCATCACTGATCTGAAAAAGTAATTAAGAATGTTATGCTACATTTGGGGTCAAATCAAGTCCAAAATACTAGATTTTAATAAATCCTATTGCTACTCATGTACACATTAGAATAGTATGTTGTTCATGGATTTTGGTCAAAAATTTCTAAAGGTGATTTTGGCAATATATAATAAGCAAGAAGCTAGAATATTGGTGAATGGGGAAACAACAAATAAATTCAAAATATAAAAAGGAACAAGGCAGGGATGTCCACTATCGCCACTTTTGTTTATTTTGACGCTAGAGGTTTTAATGAGAATAATTATAAAAGAAACAGAAATAAAAGGGCTAAAAATAAGAAAGGAAGAGTTCAAATTTCAAGCTTTCACCATCGATTTAGTTTTTATTTTAGACGAGCCACAAAATTCAGGACCAAAACTTATAGAAAATTTAGAAGAATTTGGAAAAGTGGCAGGGCTAAAAATTAATAGGGAGAAAACAAAAATTAATTACAAAAAATATGACAAATAAACAAATGGATACACAAGCTGCGATAATGGACATCCAAATAGTAGATAAAGTAAAATATTTGGGGATTAGGATCTCGGCAAATGTACAATACTCAAAAATGATAACTGTAATCCATTAATTAAACGAATAGCAGAAGATTTGGAAAAATGGGACAAATTAAGATTATCTTTTATGGGTAGAATAGTGATCGTAAAAATGAACATATTACCTAAATTATTATTTCTTTTTCAGAATGCTCCCATAAAATTGGAAAAAATTTTTTGATGATCTGAATAAATTGACATTGAGATTCAAATGGCAAAAGAAAAAAATCAAGAATCAAATTAAATTTGTTGCAAAATGCCACAGAAAGGGGTGGATTTGGCCTACCTGACTGGGAATTGTATTATAGGGCTGCAACTCTAACATGGGTTAAAGATTGGATAAATCACAAGAATAAAATAATATTAACGCTAGAGTGTTACAATTTACAGGCAGGATGGCACACCTTTTTATGGCAGGACAACCAAGCAGGCCATAGATACTTTCAAAGACACAACATTAGGCAGATCTTGTTAGCTGCATGGAACAAAACTAAAAGACAAATCTATGTAGAAACACCAATATAGGTATCTAAATTAGAAGCTTTGATTTACCCACACTTACTTAGACAATGGAAAATTATTACCTAGGAGGACATTTTAAATGATAGACAGGAATTACAATCGAGGCAAGACTTGAAGGACCAAGGAATAGACATAGAATGGTGGGCGTACTTACAACTCCAATCGAGACATAGGAAAGATATAAAAGAGTGGGGAATTAGCAGGCGCAAACAATTAGATGAAGTACTATTGGGAACTGATGAGAAATTGATAAACAAAATTTATAAAGTCTTATTGGAATGTAAATTAGAGGAAGAAAAAGTAAAAGAAATGATGGTAGCATGGATGAAGAATTTTGGGCATAGTATACATTTGGATGATTGGCAAATTTTATGGGAATGAAACAAAAAAATGACTTTGACCACACCATTTAAAGGAAATTTATATAAATTGTTTTATAGATGGCATAGGCCACCATCAAAATTGGCAAAAAATGTATCCAAATCTTTCCCCTATATGTTGGAAGTATAATAAGGAAAATGAAAGATATTATTATTTATGGTGGAATTGCAAAGAAGCCCAAAAGTTTTGGTATTCTGGATTTAAAACCAGAAATATTTTGTTGGATTCATTTAATTTTACACATACAACAGCTGCTGCTAGAATTGTGTTTGCACAAAAATGGAAAAACAAAAACATGAAAATGAATTAAAATATTAGAATGTGCAGAAATGAATAAATTAACAATTACAAATTTACAATCAAGGAGAAGGCTTAGAATACCGCAATGGGCAGCAGCATCCCCTCAAGCGATCATCACAGCTTGGCCAGCTGCGCAAGGCCCGAGCTTTATGCCATGGCCGCAGGAAGCCCCAGAAAGTCCCTGACGAAGCTGGGGAAGTGTGGTGGGGGCCTCGGCAGCATGACGAAAGCCATTGCAGTGGCTTGGCTGGCTACGCGAGGCCTCGGGGTGGAGGCCATGGCCTCCGGAGGGCCCCAGAAGCCCAGGGTGGGACTGGGCAGTGAGAAGAAGTGCTGGGGGCTTTTGGAAACCCAGCAGCAGGGGTGGGCAGCTGCAAGCCTAGCAGCTGGCCCACAAGAGACCCGCGGCGGTTTGGGGTGTTACACCAGACTGTGGATTGAGGCCATGGCTGGCAGAGGCTGTCAGAAACTGGGGCAAGGCCGGGTGGCAGGAAGCAATGCCTGGGATTCAGCCCAGGGCCAGGGCGGAGTGCTGGGGTTTAGCGAATCAGTGCTTACTTGATCCTGTAGGCAGGTCCTGTAGGAGATCCATTGGGGAAGATTAGATCAGTCTCAAATCAGCTTAGACAGGCAGCCGCAGAGCAAACTAGCACGCGTAAGCGATAAGACCACGTGGCTATGTGTTTTTATAGGGTGGGTTTGGGATGGGCGGGCTGAGCATATGTGGGCAGGTCAAGTGAGTGGTGAAAGGGCGGGTGGGGCAAGCAAGTATGACCAGGAACTGGTTTGGGACGTGGCCAGCCAGATGTCGCTACCAGTTCCACAACCCATGCCAAATTCTTGCTACTGGGTTTCCAGAACCAGCGCGAACTGGCTGAATACCACCTCTGGTATATAGAATATAAATATGTACTATTTTTATATGATTTAGCAATGTAAGACAACTATGTGGGTTAGGATGATTGCACCATGTCCATTGTTTTTAATGTCCCTTTCTTTCTTTTTTGTGTTTGTTCAATAATTTTAGAAAAATAGTATGTTGTTCATTAATCAAACCATTTCAGGATACAATGTACAAAATACAGAACATTAACAAAACTGTAGATAAAAATAAAGAAAAAACAAGCTGAAAGGAAAAAATAATAAATTCAAATCCTATTTCTGTACCACATTAGCCTTAAAAGGAAACCAGGCTACCAAAGAACTCAGTGACTGGACACCATCAAAGCTGACACAGAAAAAGCATAGAATAGCTCTAAGAATTAGTGCAAGATCAGAAGATGTGGAGAAACCCATCCCATAGAATAATCAAGAGATGGACACAACTAAATGGATAACATTACCACCAACATCTTTGACCCACACATGCAGATTGCACCTGAACTGTTTTGTTCAAATAAATGCCTCTATTATGTATTGTTTCTTTTAATTCTGACCACGCGGGAAATGTGGGTTTTATTATAATGTAAGGATCAGAAAATAACTTTGGTTTATTGTACAGTCCAAGATATTTATGCTTTTTATAACTGAAGGATGAAAAAAAATGTTATTTCTTCTTTCTCTGGAGCTGTGCAAATATAAGCATAAGCAATACAGAGATTGGTTAAATCTCCTCTAATTAACCACTGAATCTTGTTTGAGTAAATACCATGCTAACATACTTTTGCACCAAAACTCTTGGCAAATTGGAAGGTCCATTTGTAGTGGCTCGTCAATTTCATTGTGTCAACTGTCCACTCATAAAATATTTCTATAGTCTTTTTAGAATTGCCAACAGAAAGGGAGGGGGGAGCAGTGCGGCAGCTTGCAAACCAAAAGTGCATTCCACAAATGTTTTCAAAGATAGTACTAGGTGACTGAAGTTTCTGCCATGCAAAATTCTAACTGGAGAGCATGTTTGATGACTCTTGGCTATGGATGTGTCCCCTTGGAGAATATGAATTATGATACACCCAGGGGGTGGGGGACAACCAGAGTCAAGGGTGACAATGAAATATGTGTCTCAGGGTCAGTATCATCCAGGCAGTGCTGGACATGTTAACTCCCAATAAATCCTTTTTTAAGTTTTGGAAGTTTGGCTTGAGACTCATGATTTAAATGGGGGTAACTGCCAGAATCCTGACATCAACCTTAATGGGGATGGCCATATATTTCTCTACTTTGAAATCCAGAATTCTTTCTGTAGCAATCTTGTTAGCTCATTCTCCAGTTGTGCAAAAGACATGGAGACCAATGACCCTGATACAGTTTGTCAGTTGAACAAACCAAGAGGTGTTTAACTAAAATTTTGTTTGTTCTGAAAGAGAATTTTGGGGTTCTCTCATTTTCCATAGCTTTAATTTTAGACTACTAAATATATTTCCTGATTTTAAAAAAAGAAAAGGGTTCATGAAATCTGAAACCAGCTTTGAGGTAGCAGCTGAGGTCTTTTAAGACACTTTTAAGATGCTGCGATTTTATTTGTTCTAGTAGCGATATATTTTAAGTACTAAATATCAGTTCTACATAAGATCATTTCAGTAACCTTCGGATTATAGACTGTAATACATTGGGATAAGAAAGCTGAAAAGTTTGGGTTTTCTTTTTAATTTTATGCAGTAAATTTTCATACTCTTGTTCGAAATCAGCTCCTTTGAAGAAGAGGGAGCTTAGACCCAGTCTCAGAGAAACTTATCCCTAGATAAGAAAAGATGTTAAAGTTGATAACTGAAACTTGGTGGGATGAAACCCATGATTAGAACATACTGGTAGAAGGATACAAACTATTCAAAATAAAAACACACCCCTTAAAAGAGAAGGTGGATGTCCTTTGCACTGTATGTAAAGGACCACTATATTGCTACAGAAATGCATGAAACCAAAGATGAAAATATCCTAGAATGCATATGGGACAATATAAAAGAAAAAATGAATGAATGGCTGTAGGTGTATATTATAGGCCACCCAATCAAGCAGAAAAAATAGATGTCCTTTTTGCCAACCAACTAACAAACATAGGCAGGAAACATGCAACAATGGTAATGGGAGACTTCAATTGTCCTGATATCAGTTGGAAAACTAATTCTGCACCAAGTGAAAAATCAAATAAGTTCTGAACCAACCTAGCTGACAACGTTGTCAACTTACAAACAGAGAAGAAATGATAGAGGGAGTTGAAACTGCAGGAACCTTGGGTGAGAGTAGCCATGTCATACTAGAATTCAACATAACACAATCAATAGAACATAATGACACCAGAGTCTTGGATTTTAAAAGAGCTGATTTTAATAAACTCAGAGAGAACTTGGGAAAGATTCCATGGATGAAAATCCTAAAAGGGAAAACAACTCAAGAATCTTGGGAAAGTCAGGACTTCCGGTCTGGGCTTTTTTGGTGATGGACCGAAATCCGCAATCATATGTGGTTTCAATCCCTGCTCGCTGCTGGAGCACCCCAAGCTGCTTGGATTTGGGTCTATAGCCACCCAGTTGAGGTGGTGAAGAGGAGGGAGACTGCCAGCAGGGCTGAGGAGAGCCACATCTCTCCTCCTTGGCTGGCCATTACTTCCTTTCCCGAAGGCGGTTGCAGCGGTGGTGAGAAATGGCCACCTCAAAGAAGAACCCAACAAGATTGTGCAGGAGGAAGATGAAAGAGAAATTGAGAAAGCAACTATACAAGGTACCCTGGGTTTTGAACTATAAAGAATAATACTGTTCCCAGATAAGATTTTTTAAGCAGCAAAAGAGAGAGGACAGGGAAAAGATTTGGTGGTGTTTTTTTCTCTCATATTGAAAGCTGTAATTGGCTTTAAAAGCTAAGAAGAAGACATCTAGCAAGAAATTGATGTAAATCCACTTTGACATAAATAGGCAATTTTAAGCTGAAAATAAAATGTCAAAGGGATAATAAAGATTTTTGGATATTTTAAAACCTTTAAAAGGAGGGAAGGAGAGGAAAAAAGAGAAAATGGTGGGATCTGGAAAAAATGGAGACCACCTGAAATTAAAAAGAATTAATAATGAAATTTTAACAAGACTCCTAAAAGATACATTAACTTTGCTACAAGATAACAGAACCTCTGGAAAGAGAAAGTGGAAAAAAAGAAGCAAGAAGAAACAGCCTTGGATTATTTGGATTACTTGGTATTCTTTGGAATTTTGGCTGTTGGATTTTAATGATTAAAATTAATCAGGTGATTGTTTAAAAGTCTTTAAAATGGCATCATTCCTTGAAGAGCTAAAATGGAACTTAAAAAGCAGAAAGTAGATGCACAAGAGGGAAGAGGATCTTTTGGCTTCATATTTCAATTTTTAGCAATGGAGATTTTGAACTATGAAAAACAACAAGAAATGCTTGCAGAACAAGAAGGGCGGGACAAAGAAGAAACTTTAATGATCAAGTAATTCTGTGTGGGGTTAAAAAGGAGAAGGGGGAAAGGGAGTGAAAAACTTAAGATCTGAAAAAACAACCAAAAAAAGAAAAGCTTGAAAAGAAATTACAACACTATGAAGAAGCAGAAGAGAGGATTACAGAAGGGAGAATTAGAATTAGAGAGAGAGAGAAAGGGGGTCAAAAAGGTAAGGGAGAAGAAGAGAGGGAAAATGGAAAGGAGAAGAAGTTATAAAGGACAGAAACAGGAAATAGAGAAGCAGGGACAAAGGAAAAGGATTCACAGAGATAATGGTTGAAAACTTAATTGAAAGAGGGGATTCTGCAAGGGTACATCAGATAGCATTGTTATTTAGAAATAGTAATGGGTATAGAAAATATGAAATATAGGTGATTAAATTGGTAGTATTATGGAATGCAACTAAATGAAATAAAGAGAATAAGAGAATGGAAGTGGGAAAGGATGGGAATACTTTAACTGTTATTAATGATTTATTAAAATATAATTGAAAAGAAATACGAATATCAGATGTTAAGATGAATTTGAATAGAATAACAACTCTAGTAATTATTTTACTTCCTTTCCTGTTTAGAATTTATTGATTTTTAATGGAATGTACCAAATAGAACTTGGTTGATAAATTATATGAAATGGAATGTTATAATTGTATTTTTTAGAACCTAGTGTGTATTTCTAAGGGAATGTACCAAGCAGAATTCGGTTGATAATAATTATATGTTATAAAATAGAGGTTAGAAATTGAATGTTATTCTGGTTAAGATATAAATTAAATCTAAAATGAGATTTGAATGGATAGTAATTTAAAGATATAAAGGTGTTACACTCCATTTAGTAATTACAGGGGAAATCTTGTTTTTTGAGAAAAGAAAATACGAAATTGTAAATAGGACAGACTATACTTTTGATGCTGAAAGATACTGAAATTTAGAAAAAGATGATGTAATCAAGTTCATGTATGTATAGAGAAGTGATAACCTGGAATCATGCTGTTCTCAAAAAGATATTTTGAATTGCATGTTTTGTGAAAAGCCAAATAATTCTTTTACAAAAAAAAAAAACAACAAATCTTCGGAAACTCTGAAAAGTATGATCACAGAAGCCCAGACCAGCACAATCTCACTGAGAAAGAAAAACAAGAAATCCAAGAAGAAAGCACCATGGCTGCACAAAGATCTCTCTGGCAAATTGAAAGAAAAAAAGGACAAGTACAAAAAAATGGAAAGAAGGACATACAACTAATGCAGAATATCAGCAGATAGCCAGAATCTGCAAAGACGAAGTCAGGATAGTAAAGGCTCAAAATGAACAAAGACTTGCAACAAAAGACAAAGATAATAAAAAAAAGTTTCTTCCAACATATAAATAACAAGAAAAAAAATCAAGGAAACAGTCAGTCCACTAACGAGAGATGACAGCAAGGAAGTAACAGGCAACAGAGAGAAAGCAGAACTGCTTAACTCATTCTTTGCATCCATCTTCACGCAAAAAGAAACTATAGCTCAACCCACCAAAAACATAACTGTAAAAGACACACCAGAAATAAAAGTTAAAATAAGCAAAAAAAAAAAAATAGTAAGAGAACAACTGTCTGATCTTGATGAACACAAATCACCAGGGCCTGACATCCCAAAGTTTTAAAAGAAGCTGGCAGGGGTCATCTCAGAACCACTGCACCATATCTTTCAAAAATCCTGGAGCACTGGGGAACTACCAGAGGACTGGAAAAGAGCTGATATGGTACCCATCTTCAAAAAAGAAAAAAAAAACCAGTCTCAGGAAACTATAGACCAATCAGTCTAACATCAATTCCAGATACTGGAAAATATAATAAAAAAACAGATCTACCCACATCTAGAAACAAGTAAAGTAATAACTAGAAGTCAGCACAGGTTTGTTAAGAACAGATGATGCCAAACCAAGCTTATTTCATTTTTCAACATAGTGACTAAATTAGTAGACCAGCAAAATACTGTGGACATAATATATTTAGATTTCAGCAAGGCATTCAACAAAGTAGACCACAACCTACTTCTTCGTAAGCTAGAAAAATGTGGAATAGATAGCACCACCATGAGATGGATTCACAACTGGCTGATGAACTGTACTCAATGAGTAGTCCTTAATGGGTCTAAGTCTACATGGAGGGAAGTAAGCAGTGGGGTGCCACAAGGTTCCGCCTTAGGCCCAGTACTCTTCAATATCTTCATTAACGACTTAGATGAGGGAGTAGAAGGGGAACTTACCAAATTTGCAGATGATACTAAGCTGGCAGGAATAGCTAACACCCAAGAAGATAGGCTCAAGATCCAAATGGATCTTGACAGACTAGAACACTGGACCATATCTAACAAAATGAAATTCAATGTAGAGAAAAGTAAAGTCCTACACTTAGGCAAGAAAAACCAAAAGTACACATATAGTCTGGGTGAAACCAGGCTCAATAGCAGTAACTGTGAGAGGGACCTGGGAATCTTAGTGGACCACCAGCTAAATATGAGCCAAAAGTGTGCAGCAACAGCCAAAAAAGCTAATGCAATCCTGTGTTATATTAACAGAGGGATACAATCAAGATCAAGGGAGGTACTAATACCACTCTATAAAGCCTTAGTAAGACCACACCTAGATTATTGCATCCAGTTTTGTTCACCACATTATAAAAAAGGTGTTGAGACTCTAGAGAGAAAAGCAATCAGGATGATTAAGGGACTGTAGAATAAAACATACAAAGAACTGTTACAGGAACTGGGCTTGGCTAGTCTAGTAAAGAGAAGGACCGGGGAGAGATGATAGCAGTCTTCCAATATTTGGGGGGCTGCCACAGAGAGGAAGGGGTCAAGCTATTTTCTAAAGCACCTGTAGGCCAGACAAGGAATAATGGACAGAAACTGAACAAGGAGAGATTTAACCTGGAAATAAGAAGAAACTTTTTGACAGTGAGAACAATCAACCCATGGAACAGAAGTTGCCCTCAGAAGTTGTGGAAGTGCCATCACTTGAGACTTTCAAGGAGAGATCGGATTGCCATTTGTCAGAAATGGTGTAGGGTCTCCCGCTTGGGCGGGGGTTAGACTAGATGACCTATAAGGTCCCTTCCAACTTTGATTTATCTGTTATCTGTTATGATGGAAGAATTTGAATCAGGTTATGTTTGCCATTGGTTTGCTTATTGTCAGAGTATATTCATGAACGGGAATAGAGCTTAGTAACAAGGTCAGCCAATGAGAACTGAATTGAGGGCTGAAACTTAAAGAGAGAATCTGGGAGTGGTTTATCTCTATTCTGTGCTCAGCTCTAAAGTGAAAGAGAAAACAAATTGCTTGCTTGTTTGCTAAAGATTGGAGCTCTGCTCTGAACCTGTAACATGTCTGCTTCAGTTTGAGTTTGCTCCATGTTGGAGAAATCTACAACTGGTAATGTAAAATTTACTTCATGTATTTATAAAGAAGTTAAATGAAGCCTCAGCCATCTGTGTTTACTTTTTGGGTGCTGAATTTTTGCTCCAAAACTCTGAATACTCATCAACACCTAAAAGAAAGGTTTAAACTGGATAAAAAGCACTATGGATTTGACTTTGTTAAAAATGAATTGGAAAAGTTACTATATGGAAATGATGGACACATTATTGCTAAGATCTATAAAATGTTATTGAAATTGAATTTGGAAAATGAACATGTAAAACTCAATAAAAATGTTAACATGAAGAAAAGATGTTAATTCACTCCATTGGCTCATGATCAAACACCTCTCTATGACTATGATGTCATTTCCAAAGACAATCCATTTGAGATGTATTTATTAATAATCTCAGAATTAATGGAGAAGAATAGTTACAGCTCAGTGTTGAAGTGCAAGTTACTTGGTACTTTCTGAGCTTAGTTATTTTCTTGCAGACATTTCATTACCCAATTAGGTAACTTCATTAGTGCTAGTAGGAAGTGGGGTTTCCTCACATATTATGTTTATTCTGGGTGCTTGCTCAGTGTGGGTGGAAGTGGTTCCTTCATTGGACATCATTTAGACAAGTGTCAACTAAAACTATTCCTTTGGTCTTTTTAGTTGCCAGCAGAAAGGGAGTGGGGGAAAGCAGTGCATTCCTCAAATGACTCAGATAATTGCTTTGGCAGCCCAAAGCTGTCAGCACGCAAAAATATTACTGGAGAGCATGATTGATGACTCTTGGCTATGGATGTGTCCCATTGGAGAATATACATCCAGGGGATGGGGGAAGACCAGGGTCAAGGGTGAAATGAATAATGTATTTTAGTGTTGGTTGCACCCAGCTAATGCCAACATGGCCACTTCTAATATATCTTTTTTTTTTACTCTGAGAAATGCAACTAAAGACTTATGATTTGAATGGGGCTGGATTTGTTGGAGCCCTGACAGCAGCACACTGTAGCAACTGAACTTCACGAAAAGGAAACAGATCATCTATACATTTTCCAACAAAATATATATCCACACAATTTTATTAAAAGTGCCTAACCACCAACCTAATATAGCACAACTAACATAAGCTGTGAAAAAGATAAGACTGCCATACATCAAACACATCTCAGAAACCACGAACAAACTATTACGACCACATGGTATCATTGTAGCACACAAATCATGTAAACCCTCCAAAATGAAGTGAACCAAAGATCCAGCAGCCTCAGAATGGGAAAAAAAAAACCAGGAATTCTGTAAAGCATAGAGTGTAAGGACTGCAATAGACACTACATAGGACAAATAGGCAGAAGACAGGTAAAGCACTTCCATGAACACCAACTAGCAATCAGAATACACTTCACAGAGCCCCTCTTTATCTTCACAAGTGTGCAGCAGAAGCCCACAAAGCAATGGGGATGGTGTCATAAGACAATATGCCCATAGCCATGACAGTTGGAAAGCAATTCTTAAATTCCATTGATAAAATATGATTGGTTCTATCGCTCACTTTACCACATAGAGAAAAAAAACACACACACACCTGTGGGACTTTGTAGGTCCCGACTAATGTTGCCATCTGAATGGATATTTCCCTCTTAGCTCCATCAACAAGAGCCAAAAGGTTTTCCTTTCTTCCACAGCTGTAGTTGGGAACATTGGGTTGTCCAGTAGAGAGCATGTCCAGCAAAGCATCTGAAGTGCCAAGGGTGTTGGCATAGTTGTCATGGATGTTGTAGCCAAGGGTGAGATTGTACAGAAACTGGGGGTAGTTGTTGACCATTTGAATGGCAAAAATCAGAATTAGCTGTTTAAAATAATTTGTCGTACTGTAAAAAAAATGTTCATGTTATTAGCATCATCATCAACAGAAACAACACAATTATTTTGTTCAGTTTAATCCTCTTTGTCTCCACAAGTCTACTGTGTCTTATGCCATTATAGATGGAAAGCCAAAGATAAATAATAGGTACCCATCAGCAGGTACTTTTTATGGGCATTGAGAAGATGGGATGGAGATTGTCCTCCACCATAGTTAAGAATTACAAATACACTATTATTTCTACCAGTTGTAATATTCATCTGCCTATTAACCTGTATTCAAAATCATTCAATCATTGAAGTAAAACTACCATAAAATGAATCACAGAAATGCAACTGCAAAAAGAACTCATCCTTTTAAGGATCAGGCATTGAATATTGTGTCAATTAATGATTATATAAATATGAAAATGAGACAGGCTAAAGAATCTGCAAGCCCTTCAGTCCCTACGTTAAACCAAACTTAGTATTCAAGCGATGAAGTAAGTATTGAATGGGAATAGATAAACAATCAGAACTTGTTTCAAGTTTTATTTGCCTCATGTTTGGATTTGAATCTCTTCCACAATAGAAGACAAAAAAGGAAAGCCATGGATGTCAGAATGATTCTAGAAATCAGACAGGTCCTGCAATATCAGTAAAGAGTAAGTGAAAGCAAAAGAAAAGAAGAGTGCTAGAACTGCAAATGGAGGGAATGAAACTCCATCTCATTGAAAAACTTACGAGCGGGACTGACTAGAAGGAGCCATGTTGAAAGGCAAGGTTTTCAGTGATGATGTTGTTTCAGTGGTGACTATGCCAATGAAATGGTCTCCTGGCTTGTAATAGTTCCATGGTTTTTCCTCATCCCGATTCTCAAAATTCAGTGGGCATTTCATTCTAAGGTTCACGGAAATTGCCTGAGACACCACCAGCATCAGAAGCAGAAGATCCATAATTTACAGGGCTGAATCAATCTCCTTCCTGTTTCTAAACATGAACAACAAGAAAAGTGAGAAGAATTCAAAGCACCTTCACTTTCCTGATTCAGACAGAAACAAACCAATCTTCACATGGAAAAAAGAGAAAGGTACATTCAAGAGCACCATCTCTAACCCTTAACCTGTGTCATACAGCATGATCTGTGGCATTTTTCCTTTTCTGATGCAAGATCCCTTTCATCTTTCTTCAGTCTGATGTTTGTATCAAAGGCAAGATGTAGCAGAAGAGGTCTCAAACACCATAATTATGAAAATTACAGTGAGAAGAAACTTCTCCTCTTGGGATTCTGAATGCCTTCCAGGGCCCCACATTGTAAAGGACAGCTGCAGAATTTTAATATCTTAGTAAAAATTCACAGATCCACCCCTGGAAGCAATGTTCTCTAATGGTTGTGGTCTTTTCTGTCAGGATATGCCCAGAAAGTTATGCTGGAGGAAGATAGATCAATATCCAGATAATGACTTCTGCTGTCCTTCAGTGTGGGATCTTGTGTCCAGAGAACACTGGAGATGTCAGCTAGAGCTATGAACTTTCGTGACATTCTAGGTTGATGGCACTTAACTCTACCACTGTGTTCTAATGTCTATTAAGTAATCAGTACCAGGGGTGGGATTCAAATTTTTTAACAACTGGTTCTGTGGGCATGGCTTAGGTGGTGGGCATGGCTTGGTGGTCATGTGACTGGGTGGACATGGCTTGGTGGTCATAGTATTGGCTGGGTGTGGCCAACTCAATATCATGCATCTCCTTGCCTGGCCTCTCATGACTGTGCGGATACTGCAACAGTTGTAAGTGTGAAAATTGTTTTAAGTCACTTTTTTCAGTGCCATTGTAACTTTGAATGGTCACTCCACACAAGCAAAGTACTAGCAAAGGAGGGGAAAAAAACTCTAGAGATGTTCCTGAGACAGAAAGTCTAGTCCTACCAAGAATGCAATAAGGGTTAATGGAGAGGGAGTTTCTGTAAGCAACACCAAAATGTTTCCTTCCTGCCTTCCTTACAGGATTAGACCAGTAATTTCTTCTAACAACCGGTTCTCCAAACTGTTTAGAATGTTAACAACCAGTTCTAGCGAATAGGT
Organism: Pseudonaja textilis; assembly: GCF_049901715.1. NCBI lineage: Eukaryota > Metazoa > Chordata > Lepidosauria > Squamata > Elapidae > Pseudonaja > Pseudonaja textilis. The sequence goes on from NC_141991.1 coordinate 9,658,012, forward strand.
GTGAACTGGTAGAATCCCACTCCTGAGCCCTTGAACCCTGTCTAATGTTAAGAGTTGGAACTGTTGGTTTTGTTTTCTATTTGATCTCCATATATGAATCCTTAGGTGGAAAGATAATTTTAAAATTGTTTGTTTGTCAGTGTTCCAGCAAACCTCCACTCCACACAATAATTCTGAGACAGACATCTTCTCAAAAGTTCCTTTTATTTTGGATAGTAAGTGGCACAACTGGGGAATCCCGAATCTGAAAGTTCTGGGCTTCCTTGAAAAAAAGTAAAAACAACAAAATCCATCCCTGGCACCCATCATCACATCACATGGCCCAATCACCATCCGTCCTGCTTAAGACTTCCCCTCACTTATGTGTAAAACAACATGACCTTAAATAAGAAAAAGAATGTTATTATGTCTAACTATATACACTCCAAGAAATCCCCCCCCCCCACTTTCCCAGGCTCAAAATGTGGTAGCACGGGAGCATCTGGTCTCAATATGGCTTCCCAAATCTGACATTATGGTTGAAATCAAATTTTTATTTCCATTCTTTTCTAGAAATAATGATTTTTGGATGGGAGCTGATTAAGAGCAAGTGAATGTAGACTGTGGAATAAACCATATGGTTAATGGGGAAACACTTTAGAATAGATAGAATATTTAATATTTTGTGCTTGATGCTGTCTCCTTTCTCCTTCCATATTTGTTTAAGAAACTGAAATTATTTATAATTTGAAGTATCTTAGTTTATTAAATAGTGTATGCCCCTGTCAGAGTCTGAATCTGAGGAGAAAGCTGAACAGTGACAGGGAGTGGGATTGTGGCCCTGTTGGCTGTGGAGGAAACTGGGGAAGGGCAAAGTCCAGCTGGGCAGAACAGGGGGGAGGTAGAACAAGGGAGAAGGAGTTCAGAGGAAGACCCAGGCCCACCCCTTCTTCATCATGCAGGGAAGAACAGAGAAGAGAGCAATGTGGGTTGTGTGGCTTATGGGGGAGGAAAGGGCCCTGATACCCTTCATTAGCTGCAGCTGGGAACACAGTGTATAAAAAAGGCAAGCTGTGTGCAGCAGGCTGTTGGGAGCAAATGTGACTATTTTGTACTGATGTGGTTTATCTGTGATTTTGGCGTCTTCCCAACTGTGTGAGTTTTGCCATGCTTTCAAGTCTGAAATTCTTGTTTTTGCCCTGCCAAACTAATTACTTCAGTTTGGCTTGTTTGTACTTTAAGTTACAGTTTGTGTTGCTCATGTTTTGGACTGAATTTTCTGCAGTCAAAGGCTGTTCCTGGGAGAATTTTTCTCCAGCCAGAAGGTAACCTGGACATTGGGGGCAAAGTTGGAGATAATAAAGGGACTCTTATTGATTATTTGACTGTGTTGCCTTTGTGCCATGCCCCGGGTCATCTCATAGTGGGCTGTCAGGTCTGTGGGAATGATTGTGGCAGTGCTCATGCATAGTGGATAGTGCAACTTGATTTTTGCCATACCTTCCAGAAACTGATTTTGGGGAAATTTGTAATCCAGCTTCTTTTTCTGTGGACATGGTTGGTGAAGAGGGGCCCTTTTGTCCTATCCATGTTTGATATTTTTTGAGAATCCTCCCCCCAAATATTGCCAAGTAAATGTGGTTGGGAGTTCCTGTGTTCCTGATGTCACTGAGTCAGTTTTTCTCTTCAGATTACATTTCGTATCTGGAGATGGAGGACATTGATATTTACACCTTGGCGTACAAGAGTTAACTGGGGGTTTGAATGAAAGACGGAAGCTGTCATGCCTGTTGTAGTTGAGCAATGAGAGGCTAGACCAGGGCATGGATGCAACAAGACTTTATTGAAGCAATAAAGGACTGAACGTGTTAGCCCTGCCTGGAGCAGGCTCACAGCGATCAGCGGCTGGCCGGACCCTGCAGCTGGCTTTTATAGCCGGCCGTCGAGGGAGGCCAGCCAATGAGGGGCAGCAAACGCCCCCGCAGCATGAACGGACCTGGGTGGGGACTTTGGCAAGTTCCAGGGACATAACACCCCTTCCCCACAGATGCGAACAGGCATAGTCATTTAAATAAGCGGGCGGTCTGTGCTGGCGCCCCGAGCATCGTAACTCCAGTGAGTTACCAAGTGTCTCAGACTTCAAGGAACCCGGTAGGGTTGGTGATGGGGTGCAGCCTCGCTCTGAGGTTTGCACAGGAACCGGTGCAGTGCTGCTGGTCGGTGATGTCGTGGCCCCGTCTGCTGGTTCAGGTGGCGGACCCATCGGGCAGTCCCGGTCTACTGCCTGCTCCCTTGGTCCGGGTGGTGGTGGTGAAGAGATTCTGGCATGGTCTTCAATGAGAGTTTGGTGTGGCACCTGGGGGTCGACCTGAGCCCACGGTCCGGCACTAGCGAAGGTACCCTGTCGCTTCCTTAGCTGGTCCAGGTGTCTTCTCCAGATGCGGCCGTCTTCCAGCTGGACTTGGTACGACCTGGGGCCGGTGATGGCTACTATCACTCCTGGAATCCACAGTGGGTCTCCGGCATAGTTCCTTGCAAAAACATGTTCCTGCAAGACAAAATCTCTGACCCCCGTCATTGAAGCGAGAGGGGTGTCAGGGCAATAGTGAGGGTGGAGCCTATCTAACACAGTTCTTAGGCGTCTACCCATCAGAAGTTCAGCAGGGGATTTGTTGGTGACCATGCAAGGGGTTGAGTGTTGGCTTAGCAAGAAGCGGGAGAGTCTGTGATGCCAATCTTCTTTGCTGAATCTGGCTAACGCTTCTTTTGTGGATCTGACAGCTCTCTCCGCCAGTCCGTTGCTGGCAGGATGGAAGGGGGCCGTGAAGATGTGTCAGATGCCAAGATTTGTGGCAAAACGGCTAAATTCTGTTGAGGCAAACTGGGGGCCATTATCCGAAACTATGGTATCTGGTAGCCCATGTGTTACGAATAGATGGGTCAGAGCCTTGGTAACTGCTTGCGTGGTGGTCGTGGATAGTTGGGCCACATCGATCCATTTAGAGTATGAATCTACGACCACCAAGAAGGTTTTGCCGTGTATTGGACCCGCTAAGTCAATGTGTAGCCTTGACCAAGGCGCGTTGGCGCTCTCCCACTTTGTGGGGGTGGTGACTGGAGGGATGGTCTGGATTCCTGACAGGGTTGGCATGAGCTTACCCACTTGACAATGTCGTCGTCCAAGCCAGGCCACCAGGCGTAGCTCCGAGCCAACGCCTTCATCCGGACGATGCCGGGTGGCCTCGTGTAGTGCCTCTAAGACTGGTGTGCGAAGAGAGGCCGGAATGACAACCGGTGCCCCACAACAGGCAGCCCTGTATGCTAGACAGTTCCTGTTGACGGGTCTTAAAAGGTGTGAATTCGGCTGCGAGGTTAGAGCCCGGCCACCCCTCCTCACCCAGTCCAGTACCTGGGCGATGGTTTTGTCCGTCTTGGATTTGGTGGCGATGTCGAGGGTGGTGACAGGAAGGTCGAGCTCGGTGACATCGAAGATGGCATGGACCGGGCCGGGTCTTCAGCTGGAGCTGGCAGGGGCAGCGGCTGAGGGCGTCTGCGTGGCTTAATGTTTTTCCTGGGCGGTGGATGAGCTTGTGCGAATAAGCCGCCAGGAACAAGGTCCACCTCGTCATTCTGGGAGACAACACTTGGGGAGTCTGCTTGTCTCCAGAAAGAAGACCCAGGAGAGGCTTGTGGTCCGTGATTAGCTCGAAGTTGTGGCCAAACAGGAATTCATGAAATTTCTTAACCGCGGCCACTGCGGTTAAAGCCTCCTTGTCGATTTGACTATAGTTACGCTCTGTCACTGAGAGCGTTCTGGAAAAGAAAGCGATTGGTGCCTCGGAGCCGTTGGGTAGTCTATGGCTTAATACGGCGCCAATCCCCAAAGGGGATGCGTCCGCGGCTAGTACCAATGGAAGATGTGGGTCAAATTGAATAAGGACCGCGTCTGATGTGAGCAGTGATTTGACTGCGTGAAAAGCGGTGTCTTCCTTGTGTCCCCAGTGCCAAGGTGATTTTTTATCTAAGAGCCTGTGTAAAGGCTCTGCTACTGATGCTTTGTGAGGTAGAAATGATGCATAAAAGTTCAATAATCCCAAAAAGGCTTGTAGCTCGGCTTTAGTGGTTGGTGTGGGTGCCTCATGAATTGCCTTGACCTTGGATTCTAGGGGGTGAATGCCTGAGGCGTCAATTCTATAGCCCAGAAAGTCCACCTGTCTTGTGGCAATGGCACATTTCTCCCTTTTTAATTTGAGGCCATGCTGTCTGAACCTGTCTAACACTGCTCTGACTCTCTGGAAGAGTTGGGGCCTGTCCCTGGCCGAGACCAATATGTCGTCGAAGTAGGGCACGACGCCAGGGAGGCCCTGTAGTATACGCTCCATGAGGGATTGGAAGATGCCGGGGCAACACTTATGCCAAACTGGAGACGCTTGCACCGGAAGGCACCCCTGTGGGTCACAATGGTCTGCAGTTCGGCTGTTTGGTTGTCAACAGGGAACTGTTGATACGCTTGTGACATGTCCAATTTGGCAAAAATGTTGCCAGGCTCAAAGGTATGCAATAAATGTTGAATGACCGGGACTGGGTACGCGCTAACTTGTAGAAAGCGGTTAATTGTTGTTTTGTAATCTGAACAAATTCTCAGGCTGCCATCCTTTTTAAGGGGTGTGACAATTGGCGTCTCCCATTTGGCGAAGTCTGTCGGCTCAATGACCCCTTGCTTTAATAATTTATCCAGCTCTGCGTCCAGTTTAGGCCGAATGGCGAATGGGACTCTACGCGGTTTCAGCCGGACTGGAACCGCTTGGGGTCAACTGCAAATGAGATGGGGGTACCATTATAACACCCTAACTCATTGCTGAATATGTCTGAGTAGTCAGTGAATAAGGAGTCAGTGTCAGAAGCTGAGACAGCATGGACTCCTGTTAACCCTAGGCCGAGGTAGGGGAACCAATCAAGCCCCAGAAGACTAGGGAGGTTGCCGTTAATTACCACTAGAGGCAGGTGGCCTTTGAAAGCTTTAAAATTAACAAGGAACTTGCCTTTGCCGAGTACTGGAATGTCCTTTCCTTGATAATCCCTCAAGGTGATCTGGCACTTCTGGAGCTGGTTTCTGGATAGTCTGGGCTGGATTTTCTTGAGGGTGCTCCAAGAGATGATTGAGAGCGCTGACCCTGTGTCAACCTCCATACGACAAGGTTTACCTTCTAATAAAATGGAGAGTGTTATTTTACTAATAGAGTGACAGGTGTGGTTAGCATGGTAGCAAGTGTGACAATTTAGTACTTGCCTTTGGGGCCCAGAATGGGAAAAGGAAGGAACCTTTTGTGCTGAGTTGTGCGCGGCCTGGCAGACTCTGGCGATGTGGCCTTTTTTGTGGCAATTGTTACAGATGGCACCCTTGAATTTGCACGAAGCTCTCGAGTGAGGTCCGCCACAGGATAGGCACAGGACGATGTGTTTGGGTGCGCTGTTGGTTTCTTGCCTGGCTCCTGCCTGTGGTTGTTTGGCATGGGTGAGACGGTGGATGTCTGTTTGATCGTTGGGATCATCTTCGTTGACTACCTCTTCTGAATGAACTGTGGCGCAGCTTTGTTTGGGAACGGGACCTTGAATTTCGGTGGCTGACTGGGTTGCCAGTTCTGCTGCCAAGGCTTCCTCGACGGCCTGGAAGAGGTTGAGGTCCTTCCTGGCGAGTAGTCGCCTTTGGAGGTGAAGGTCTTTGACCCCGCAGACGAGCTGGTCGAGGAGCATGTCATCTAGATAGTTCCCGAACCCGCAGTGGAGAGCTGCAGTCCTCAAGGCGGCCATATATTGGTTGACGGTTTCCTTTTCCGCTTGCTTCCTCATCCGGAAGGTGAAATGCCTCACGATTTGTGATGGTCTGGGGGAGTAATGATTGGTGAGAATCTCTAGCAATTCTGCCCAGGGGACATTCTTTAACTCACGTGGAGCAACGAGTGCTGTGGCGGTATCAAAAACGACGGCTCCGCAATAACTGAGGAAGAATGACTTTTTTCTGTGCTCCCCAGCATCAGCCAGACCAATAGCATCGATGTAGTGGTTAAAACGATTCTTGTATGACTCCCACTTTTCTTCATCCGGCTTGAATGGTGGAAAGGCTGGGTTGGAGTTCATGATGAGGACTTCTGCAAGTTATGCTGTTGTGAAATCTCTCTGGGACAACAAATGGCACTTTGTGCTCTTGTCAGGCTAGTGACTACAGCTCTGGAGAGGCTCCACAGAACCTCTCTGCTCTCTCTCTGGGCTAACAGTTGTGGCTAAGCTGCAACGGCTGTTGGCAGCGTTTTGAATTTCGCGCTCCTGGAGAGCGTAGGCGGTAATGGCTAGCCGCCTCTGATAGCGCTTCAAATTTCGCGCCTGCGTAAGCGTCAGTGACTCGGAATAACAGCACCGCGCTGTATTCCGGCAAGAAATCCAAACGACAGCCGTTTGAATTTCGCGCTCTTTTGTGTTGAGCGGCTGCGGCTCGCAGCGCTTCACTTTCCCCTGTAGCTTGCTAACCAAGCGGCTACAGACGCTTATTACTTTTGCTCTTGCTGACCGAGCTCTCCGGCGGCGCGGCTGTGGCTCAGCGGTTTTAGTGATTTCAGCTGTTGCGGATTGCCTCTGGTAGCCATCCCATCCTCGTCGCCAGTGTTGTAGTTGAGCAATGAGAGGCTAGACCAGGGCATGGATGCAACAAGACTTTATTGAAGCAATAAAGGACTGAACATGTTAGCCCTGCCTGGAGCAGGCTCACAGCGATCAGCGGCTGGCCGGACCCTGCAGCTGGCTTTTATAGCCGGCCGTCGAGGGAGGCCAGCCAATGAGGGGCAGCAAACGCCCCCGCAGCATGAACGGACCTGGGTGGGGACTTTGGCAAGTTCCAGGGACATAACAATGCACCTGTCAGAATCTGATTCAGAGGGTGAGGCCAAGCAGCTGACAGGGAGTGGGAGCGTGGCTCTGTTAGCTGTGGAAGAAACCGGGGAAGGCAAAGGCTGTCTGGGCAGAACAGGGGAGAGGTAAAGCAAGGGAACAGGAATTCGGAGGAAGACCCAGGCCCACCCACTCTTCATCTGAGGGCATGCAGGGAGGAACAGAGAAGGGAGCAATGTGAGTTGTGTGGCTTATGGGGGAGGAAAGGGCCCTGATTCCCTTCATTAGCTGCAGCTGTGAACACAATGTATAAAACAGGAAGCTGCGCACAGCAAGTTGTTGGGAGCAAATCATGAATTATCAGGTATTGTCGAGGCTTACTTGCATTCCTGGCATCTTCCCAACTGTGTTTTTCTGGGCTTTCAAGGCTGTAATTCCTTCTCCTGCCCTGTCAAGTTAATTACTGCAGTGTGGTTTGTTTGGATTTTTATTTACAGTTTGTATGTACTTTGTTTTCAGACATTTCCTCCTCTTAAAAGCTGTTCTTGGGAGAGTTTTTTCTCCAGTCAAAGGTAACCTGGACATTGGGGGCAAAGTTGGAAGTATTAAAGGGATTTTTCTTGCTTATTTGACTTTGTTGCCTTTGTGCCACATCCCAGGTCATCACAGAAGCTGACAGGATAGTTGATTGTGACAGCTTTAGTGGGTTATACTTGGTGACATTTGATCTGCTATTCAAAAGTTGTCCCACTGTATGGCCCACTCTCAGTGCCTGACTAATGAGATATTTGGTGGCTCTGGGTTCTAGTTGTTGCACTTGAATGCCTAACGAAGTTGCTTTCATTGGATCTGCTGATCCAGGTAAGGTCTCAGTCTGGGAATGGGCGAGTGGATGAAGCCTTGGATCACACTTCCATTCTTTGTTAATGCCGTAGTGTACTTTTGGTTAACAGAGAAGCTCCAGAAGATGCAACAGCTGAAAGGTGTCTGGATAACAACAAAGGAATATTATCATACGTGTGTAAGAGCCTGTATTGAGGATTAACTCACAATGATAAAGGTAGTGAAATAGCAATATTTTTTCACCCTCATGGTGTCTCGCTAATAGTCATGCCAAATCCATATTTAGGGTTGACCTGGTCTTTACTGGTTAGAGGGAACCCATCAGAACAACTGCTGGGTCTCTGGGAAGTTTATTTGGGATATGTGGAGGATAAAATGTCTTAGACAAAAAGGGTCCGTTTTAGGCTCAGCACTTTTCAACATCTTCATCAATTATTTTGACGAGGAGACAGATGGGGAACTCATCAAATTTGCAGAGGACACCAAACTGGAAGCAATATCCAACCCTCCAAAAGATAGGCTTAAGATACAGAAGCATCTTCACAGACTAGAACATTGGGTGCTATCTAACAAAATGAAATTCAATGGTGAAAAAAGTAAGTTCTATATTCAGACAAGAAAAAAAACCAAATGCACGGGTTTAGTATAGGTCGGGGTGTCAAACTCAAGGCCCAGGGACTGAATCCAACTCACAGGATACTTAGATCTGGCTCATGGGGCCACACTGGAAACAGTGAAGGACTGGTCCATGATGCCTTTGCCAGCAAAAACTGAGCTCAGGAAGGCTGCGAGCTGTTTTTGCTGGCAGAGGGTTACAGGAGGCCATCGGGAGCCCATTTTCTCTGGCAGAGCACTCAGGCCATCACAGGTACTCCCAACATAATGGACATTGAGCTGGCCACACCCACCCTGGCTGTGCCCACTCTGCCCCCCCGAGGTCAAACACAGCCCTGATGTGGCCCTCAATGAAATAGAATTTGACACCTCTGGTGTACGTCATACCTCTCTCAAGAGTAGTAACTGTGAGAGGGATCTTGGGGGACTCATGAACAATCATTTAAATATGAGCCAGCCATGGGCTGCAACTGCCAAAAAAGCCAACATAGTTCTAGGCTGCATTAACAGAAGGATAGAATCAAAATCACGTGAAGTGTTAATACCACTTCATAATGCCTTGGTAAGGCCACACTTGGAATACTGCATCCAGTTTTGGTCATCAAATTATTAAAAAGATGTAGAGATTTGGCAGAAAAGAGCAACACAGATAAGGGGACTAGAAGTTAAACTATATGAACAATGGTTGCAGGAATTGGTTGTGTTTACTTTAAAAAAAAGCAGGACTAGTGGAGATATGATAGCAGTATTCCAATATTTGAGTGCTGCCACAAAGAAGAGGGGGTCATTCTATTTTCCAAAGCACCAAAGGCAAGATAATAAGCAATGGGTAGTCAGCCAGTCCAAGAGACAAAAGGTCATGAGCAAAGCAGGAACGAGAGTTGATGACAAGTTGAAATGAAGAGGCACATAGCTGCCCATGTTGAAGCCAAAGGGTTGTCTCCAGAAAAGACTGAAAACAAAGGAGATGTATAAACCTGTCGCTAAGCAGCTGGTTGCAATTACTCGTGAATCACCCTTTGATAAGCAAGGAGCCTCTTTGACCAATGTTATTAAACTCACCTCTGTATGGCTGGAGAGTTGTTCCCTGTCATCTGACTGCTCCAGCTGAACAGGAGGTGCCTCCCCTGCCTGATTTCCAATACTTGCACACTCACTCCTTGGAGAATGACCAGAAGCTAGGTGGTAGAATAATGATCAGAAATACCTGTCAATCAGGCATGGGGACCTGGAGACTTTGCCTTCCTGTGTTGGGATTCCATGTAGTTAGACATTGGTTGAGATAGCTCCCTCTGATACTGGTGCTCTGAAATGTTGATGGTTCATTCCACCATTCACTGAGAAGATGTATTGTGCTATCTGGGGATGATTTCCTCTCAATCTCTATGCACCATTCACCATTTCAGTCAATGTTAAGATGTTCCTGGTTCTTCTGCCCATACCATGGCTGTACCATAACCTTAAAGCAAGAAGTCTTCAAACTTGGCAAGTTCAACACCCAGAATTCTTGAGCTAACATGGCTGGAGGAGGAATTCTGGGAGTTGAAGTCCACAAGTCTTAAAGATGTCAAGTTTGAAGACCCCCTGCCTTAAAGAAACATCACGTTTGTCAGAATGATAGTTTTGGTAATTTCTCTTCAATTATCCTATGTCTCAAAGGGGTTTTCAGCTTTCCTTACAAGATCTAGCGGAGGCAACCTCAAAGTAATTCCCTAGAAGTGGCCCTCTGGCTCCTAAATAAGTTTCCCACATAAACTCACACATCCTGGTGATTTCTGCATGGGCTGCTGATTAAGCATTGTTGCCACTGGACTTCATGACTAAGTTTGTGTGTTGTTTGTTCACCCTTTGTTAACACAATTCCACAGGTTTGTGTTTTTCAGGAAACCATTTTCTCAGCCTCATTGGTGCTTTAGAAAATGGCTGAGAACTTGTCTTTTTGTGAAATATACTGAAATATAAATGATGCCTAGACACAGGGGAAGAAAAATACCACCCTATAAAGCCTTAGTAAGACCACACCTAGAGTACTGCATCCAGTTTTGGTCACCACACTATAAAAAAGATGTTGAGACTCTAGAAAAAGTACAGAGAAGAGCAACCAGAATGATTAGGGAACTGAAGAATAAAACATATGAAGAATGGTTGCAGGAACTAGGCCTGGCTAGTCTAGTGAAGAGAAGGACCAGGGGAGACATGATATCAGTGTCCCAATATTTGAGGGGCTGTTCCAATATTTGAGAGGAAGGGGTCAAGCTATTTTCCAAAGTACCTGAAGGCCAGACAAGGAATAACGGATGGAAACTGAACAAGGAGAGATTCAACCTGGAAATGAGAAACTTTCTGACAGTGAGAACAATCAACCAATGGAACAGCTTCCCTTTGGAAGTTGTGGGAGCCTGGAGGCTTTCAAGAAGAAATTGGACTGCCATCTGTCAGAAATGGTGTAGGGTTTCCTGCTTGGGTGGGGGGTTGGACTAGATGACCTACAAGGTCCCTTCCAACTCTGATTTTCTGTTATCTGTTAAGATTAAGAGTGACTCTGACCAAACCCAGTTCTACGATCACATTCAGGCCCATTCACGCCAATATAAGAGGTAATACATTTCTCCTCCCTTATTGCATTGGCCAATTATCTGGTGTTGTTCTAGGTGATCAATTCTCTCCTGGATGGGAGGTGGTCCACGGAGGTTTTACAGTCATGTAAAAAACTAAGTACACTCTTTTTGAGTTTTATGGTTTTATGTATCAGGATGTAGTACAAGTGATCAGGTCCTTAGCAGTTCTTAAAAGTAGGTAAATACAGCCTCAGACAAACAGCAATACTGTAAGCTTTACAATTCAGCTGCCACATTTTTTTAAGACAGTTGGAGGAATTGAAAAGTTCAAGGTTATTATGTATGTTGTATTAAGAAATTCCAGTGGCAGTTAATTGTTTCTCATGATTTATGAAGTGTAGAAGTGGGAGGAGAGAAGGTGGATTCTGTGTAATGCGCGAAAATAATTTCACGTGGGAAATTGCCTTTGACATGCCAGATCTGTTTCTAAATAAATCAATTGGAGAGAAATGTCTCGGAGTGATTGATATCATGGATACTTTCTGGATGCCTTACAAATACATGACATATTACACTATGTCATCATTTATTTTACCCATTCACCCAGTGGTAGGATTCAAATTTTTTTATTACCAGTTCTGTGGGCGTGGCTTGGTGGGCGTGGCAGGGGAAGGGTACTGTAAAATCTCCAGTCAGAGGTGATATTTGCCAGTTCTCCGAACTACTCAAAATTTCCGCTATTGTTTCTTCAGAACTGGTCAGAATCTGCTGAATACCACCTTTGCACTCACCCCTCCAAGGCCAATTTCCACTTTGTTTTTCTGATACATCCAATCATTTCTCAGTTGAGCTCATAGCAGGATCAGGGGCAATTGAGAATTGGAAGGGAAGGGACCACATACATTCAACAACTCCCTCTAACCAAAATAGAATTTTAGAAACAGATTGTTGCCTTACACACACACCTAAACAGTGTCAGCAGAGAGGGACATAGGATCAATCTCACAACACTCATTCTATATACAGATGCCACAACTGTTGTCTCTGGTCACAAATAGAAGATTGTAAGATAATGAAATCCACTTCTGACCCCAGTTTCTTTGGAATCAAAAAAAGCACCACAAAAATGCAATAATCAAGGCTCACTGCACTTATTATTTATTCAGTGTACACTGGAGGAATTTCCCTCTCGAAAACAGTTGGAGGAAATCCTACAGACAGGCACTGATATTTATACATTTCAAGAAGGCAGAACAGATGATAATTATATACAGGCATATTTAATGGATCACCTAAGCACAAATGTTCATAATTAGAAAGCCTCAGATTACTTCTCCAGCAATGTACTGTTACTATCTTTAAAGAAAGATTTTTTTGTCTAAATAAAAAGAAACATATCAGTTGAATTGCCATTCCATGTTTGATAAAATATAATGAGAAAGGAGATGTCAAGGTTGCCTTATGCATTCCTTCTATCTAAGGGGGGATTCTACCAGTTCACACCTATTTGCTAGAACTGGTTGTGAACATTCTAAGCAATTTGGAGAACCAGTTGTTAGAAGAAATTACTGGCCTAATCCCATAAGGAAGGCAGGAAGGAAACATTCTGGTGTTGCTTACAGAAACTGCCTCTCCATTAACCCTTATTACATTCTTGGCAGGACTAGACTTCCTTGCTGGTACTTTGCTGGTGTGGAGTGACCATTCAAAGTTACAATGGCACTGAAAAAAGTGACTTATGACCATTTTTCACACTTATGACAGCATCCCCACAGTCATGAGAGGCCAGGCGAGGGGATGGTGCCTCGATGTGAGTGATATTGAGTTGGCCACACCCAGTCAATAACATGATCACCAAGCCATGCCCACCAACTAAGCCATGCCCACAGAACTGGTTGTTAACAAAATTGAATCCCACCCCTGCTTCTCTCTCTCTAATTTGTTAACACATTCCCACTCTTTCAAGAACTTGTTTTTCTCACAACACTATTTTGCAGCCCCCCTTTAACAAATTCATGGAAAATCAGTGGTGCCCTCAGGTACAGAGAAGATCTTCGGCCATTTTCTAGGTTTAGTCTGTTTATTTTTTTTGTTTATTTTCCCCCCTCTAGATCTTTGGGATACAATAAAAATTTAAATGGAAATTCCCTATCTCACATTTCTACATTTCTTCTGGTTGTAAGCTGCCCCTTTGTATTCAGATCTGGCCTCAGAATGATAATGTAGCACTTGGGGATGAAGATGCAGACCAGAAGACCAGCATTGGAGGACAAGATGGAGAAGACCTGAACAGCCACCATGTATTTCCCTTTGGTGCTCAGGTAGGTGGGAACAAATGTAACCCAGACACTGCAGAAGACCAGCATGCTGAAGGTGATCAGCTTGGCTTCATTGAAGGCTCCAGGCAGGTTCCTGGCCAGGAAAGCCACTGTGAAGCAGGTGGAAGCCAGGAAACCCAAATAGCTGAGGGTGATGTAGAACATGACAACAGAGCCTTCATTGCACTGAAGGATGATCTCTCCAGGCTGGGAGTGGAGGTCAGATTCAGGGAATGGAGGAGAAATTCCTAGCCAGATGGAGCAGATGGTAATTTGGATAGCAGAACAGGAAAGGATGATGGAGTTGGCCAAGCTCTTTCCCAACCATCTCTTCACTCTGTTTCCTGGTTTTGTGGCCAGGAAAACCAGCACTATCGTGATTGTTTTTGCCAAAAGAGAAGAAATAGCAACTGAGAAGATGATGCTGAAAACTGCTTGTCGGAGAAGGCAGGTGGCTTTTCCTGGTTGATCAAAGAAGAGAAAAGGAGACAAGAAGCAAAGCAAGAGGGAGACCAGGATGATGTAAGAGAGGTCCCGGTTGTTGGCTTTGACAATGGGAGTTTCTCGGTATTTAATGAATATGACTAAAACAAGGCTTGTGGTTAGGAACAAGAGTAAGGTAAAAGAGACTAGGATAATACTCAGATGTACTTCATAAGACAGGAAGGATATGACTTTGGGAATACATTGGACTCGATCCTCATTTGGAAATTTATCATCTGGACACTTGGTGCATTTTTCCATATCTGAGGAAATCAAATGCCAACATTTCTTTAATATTATGTTATTTTACTTTTTTACAGAATACCTTCACTGGAGGACAGCTGATACTGAGAGAAAGGAAAATAGTAAATAGTTCATAAATGTATAAAAACAATTTATTGAACATCAGCAGACACATTTCTTTACTATTCTGTCTTTTTTGATTTTCAAGAAATTGGTCTTGGGAGAAAGTCTGATGAAACAATTTCATAATTTAACAATTGCAAGAAAATTAAGAAGAATCTCATTTTATATATATATATATATATATATATACATACATACACACATAGACACATATACATACATACATACATATACATACATATATATATATATATATATATATATATATATATATATATATATATATATTTTTTTCTGAGGTTCTGCATGGTATTTGTATGTGGATCTTTGGTTATTTGGGTTTTCTCCGCGTAAGATTGGCAGTATCTAGGCAACGTTTCGATGAAGTCTCATTCATCATCTTCAGGCTTCTGTCTTCGGCTTTGTGCTTCTCAGAGTGAGAAGATACTGCCTAGATACTGCCAATCTTACGCAGGAGAAAACCCGAATAACCAAAGATCCACATATATATATATATATATATATATATATATATATATATATATATATATATATATATATATATATATATATATATATACATATACATACACATACACACATACATACATACATACAGCAGTGGTGGGATTCAAAAATTTTCACTATTGGTTCTGTGTGCGTGGCTTGGTGGGCATGGCATGGCCTGGCTTGGTGAGAGTGGCAGGGGAAGGTTACTGCAAAATCCTCCCCACCCCACTAACCTGCTCTCCAGCTCCGTTCTCCTGTGCAGGGCAACAAAAGAAGACCCAGCTGATCACTGGGACTTGGGAGGCAGAGAATAGAGGGGGGTAGGGCCAGTCAGAGGTGGCATTTGCCAGTTCTCCAAACTACTCAAAATTTCCACTGCCAGTTCTCCAGAACTGGTCAGAACCTGCTGAATACCACCTCTTATACACAGTATAGTTAAGGTCTATGAAGGAAGGAAATCCTAGGACTTGAAGAATTCCCTGTGTAATTTGCTGAATCTCGATAGGAAGCTACATTGTTGGAAGTAAATAATGAGTCAATTAATCTTTCAGATCCAGTTCAGAGGATTTGGTGAATATTCATTGGTAGAGAAAGCCAGTCCTGCAAACAATCTAGCTTATCTATACTTACATAAATAGTTAAATGGGTTTAACGAAGGGCACCAGAGGTAGTATTCAGCAGGTTCTGAGCAGTTCTGGAGAACCGGTAGTGGAAATTTTGAGTAGTTTGGAGAACCAGCAAATACCACCTCTGAATGGAGATTTTACAGTATCCTTCCCCTGCCACGCCCACTAAGCCATGCCCACAGAACTGGGAGCAAAAAAAAAGAATCCCACCACTGAAGGGCACCCATAAATATCCACACCATCTCATTGTGCAGCAGTGGCATCTTCTCAGTAATCCTCAAGGGGAGGCCATTGTAAAAAAAATCTTCTTCCAGAGAGTTGATGTAAGACCATTCCTCAAGTTTCAAAGAACTCAAATGTTCTCAGATAAACATGGAATGGGACATCCAAACCAAAAAAGCAGAAGAGATATTTTATCTGGCACTAGTAAAGCTTGCCAAATCTGCCACACACCCCTATTTCTTCCCGGTCCCTCCTTCAAGCTTGCTTTGTTCTTCTTCCATTGAGATATACAGTTGTGCAATTTAAAAATAAATTAGAAAATAGTGGAACTGCAATCTGCCTTTTAATTTGCACTTTCATAAACATGCTCTGGATAAATTCACTAGCATGAGGCCTGCCTCTCCCCACTCCTTTTTAAATTTTATTTTTTGGTCAACCACCTTCCTGAGTGGAGATGGTCCTTTCCGGACAAGGAACACAGTCATAGCAGCATACTGGCTCTCCTTCTCGAACCCGTTTGACAAATCCAGGATAACAATTTTCTCCACATTTGGATTCAGGCAGAGACTAAGCAGAAAAACAAGGAATGACAAAGAAACTGTGTCAAAACTAATCATCTATGGAAAATGGAGGCCAACATGAACATTAGCCAAGTAGTCTCTGGACTTCATATAATATTGACTGTTTCCTAGTATGATTGATTGCTTATTTTACCGTATGACTATCATTAATTGTTGTACCTTATGATTCTTGTCTCCTGATGAATGTATCTTTTCTTTTATGTATACTGAGAGTATTTACACCAAGACAAATTCCTCGTGTGTCCAGTCACACTTGGCCAAGAAAGTATTCTATTCTATTCTATTCTATTCTATTCTATTCTATTCTATTCTATTCTATTCTATTCTATTCTATTCTATATTAATACATAGTTACATAAAACAAATCAGGATTGCTCTCAGGTTTTCCTTCAAATTTATAAGGCAATTTTTTTAAAATGCATATATTATTTTTAAAGGTAACGGGATTTAATATTAAAATGCATCTGTCATGATGCTGTCTCTTTGGAAGATTATGTGTTGAGCAATTAGATTGACCAAATCTGTTGGCCTTTTCTAGCACAAGGAGGTTGAGATGGTTCTCTTACTTCCCCTTTGGATTCCTTCTCCAAAAGAATTTGATTTGATGCACCCTTGTTGGTACTCCATACCTGCCATGGTTGTAGCCTTGGTGCCCCAAATATATTTTTACTCTCCTTTCTTCTCCTCTGTGATACAGATAAATATGCTGCATTCAAGGCATGGGCCAGAGTCAAAATGAAACTGTAAATATAGGAGTCATTGGGCATCCAGATACTGTTCCTTTTCTTTTGGGTCTCCAGTGGTGATTTCTGGGTGCATCTTCTTCGTCCTTTGACAGAAAAGATGTGCTTGGAAAAAGAACAGCGAAAGGACTTATCTTCATATCTGCGTTCCAGAAAGAGACCTGGTTCAAAGCCATAATCTTTTCTCCTTTTTCTAACCTGTAAAGCAAAGTTCCAAATACTATGGACAAATCTGAGAATTTTACTATTTTTAACTGGGCAATCCACATAAGTTGCCATGATCCAGATTTTCCCTTCAACAGGTCCTGGCAAATGCCCAAGTGTTAAATGGAAAGGAAGAATTCTGTCCGAAAGGGAAACAAATTCTATGAAGTGAACATAGACATTGACTTGTCTCCACTTAGAGATGGCCTCCCTGATGGGTGCTGTATTTCCAGTTGTTGAGAATTGTTGAGATATAACAATACAAATTCCATTCCTGACAAGCGTAGGAGCCAATGTCCTCATGAAATGCTCTCCCTCCTCTGTGTCTGAAGCAAAGAGACCAATCAAGGTCCATTTGAAATGCAGGAGCACTTGGATAGTTCTTTGGTAGAAGAACCCTTTTTTGGGTAAAAGCTGATGATGAAAGGGGAATTGACTTTTTTCCTTCAGAGCTTCTGAACCAAATGCACAATTGATCTGAAAAAGCAATGAAAAATGCTATGTTACATGTGGGCTCACATCAAGTTCAAAATATTGGGTTTCAATACATTCAATTACTGTTGATTAGTTATCAGTCCATATCAAGATACAAAATATAACTCATGGGACCTTAATAAGACTGTACATAAATATAGAAGAAAAGAAATAGGTAGAAGAAAATATGATAAAGAATGCAAATCGTATTTCTGGATCACCTTTAAAATTTATTTTACAATACCCACATATGCAGATCTCAACTGAACTGATTTGTTCCAATAAAAGGCTCATGTTAAACTTAATTTTTGAATTCTGCCCAAACAGAAAATATGTTATTTTAATACAAGGAATGAATGAATGAATGAATGAATTTTTTTATTGGAAAAGTGTGATTAGACACACAAGGAATTTGTCTTGGTGAATATCTCTCAGTGTACATAAAAAGAAAAGATACATTCATCAAGAATCATAATGTACAACACTTAATATAGTCATAGGGTACAAATAAGCAATCAAATCATACTAGGAAACAGTCAATATAAATTGTAAGGATACAAGCAACAAAATTATAGTCATACAGTTACAAGTGGGAGGGGATGGGTGATAAGGAGTGGTGGGAAGATTAATAGTAATAGTAATGTAGACTTAGTAAATAGTTTGATAGTATTGAGGGAATTATTTGTTTAGCAGAGTAATGGTGTTCAGGAAAACTGTTCTTGTGTCTAGTTGTTCTGTTGTGCACTGCTCTATAGAGTCGTTTTGAGGGTAGGCGTTGAAACAGTTTGTGTCCAGGATGTGAAGGGTCTGTAAATATTTTCACAGCCCTCTTTTTGACTCATGCAATATGCCCATTAGGTTACCAATCTAATCTGAAGTTCAAGATACTGACCTCCCTTTTTTGCAGAATTCACATTCAACTAATATATATGTTACATATTCTAGCTCTGGAAGCTAGTTTCCATTGTAAGGGACTTGGTTAAATATTCTATTGTGTCCAGCTCCTCAAATTTTGCTTGAGTAAGTACTACCCTAAGATGTTTGGCATTTCTTCATTTAAAAACTTCGCAGTTTGGAAAGTTCTGTATATAGTGGCACATCCATTTCAAGGTGTCAATTTTACTGAGGATGGTTATATCTTTTTCTGCTTCAATATCCTGGATGCTTTGTGCAGAAAACTTTTAACTTCTTATCCAGTTGTATGAGAGATTAGATAGATAGATAGATAGATAGATAGATAGATAGATAGATAGATATAGATTAGATATAGATATAGTTTGTCAGTTGTATAAATCAAAGTATCTTTAATTGAATGATTGCCTGCTCTAAAATGCAGAACTTTGGGAGTTTGATAGGTTCCTTGGCTTCCACAGCTATATTTTATTTATTTATTATTAATTAATTTTATGTTGCCCACCCCATTGATAAAGCCATTATTTAGACAAAGAAGAAATTATATAAATTCCCAGTTCAATTCTTAGGACAACAGCTGACATCCCTGTATCTACTTCCAAGATACTTCTCAGATTATGTGATTAGGTTTGTTCTAGTACTGATATATTTAAGTCCTAACTCTCAGTTTGAAATAAGAGTATGGGGTTAACCTTAACATTATATAAATTAATGAATGGGGTTGAGGAAGTTGGGTAACTGATTTTTTTTAAATGGAAGCAGTAAATTTCCTCATGAGGGAGCCAAGATCTAGTCTCAGAAAAATAGGTAAGGAAAGGTGTTACTATGTTTGTTCATCAATGGCTATGATTTCTTTTTTGAAAACTTTGACTATGATTTGGTAGTAATAGATAAGTACTATGATAGAATGTGAAGTCTTCTTCACAGACAACACAACCAAAATTGTGTGTATGATACAAATATATTAGAGTTAGCCTGTGGTAAGATGGGCGGACAATAAATTTAATTAATTAATAAAACATTGTCAGTCTACAATAAGGTGTTACGATGGGGACAGGGGTGGGATTCTACTGGTTCTCACCTATTTGCTAGAACCTGTTGTTAACTTTCTAAGCAGTTTCGAGAACTGGAAGAAAACTCGTTTTGTTTTTTTCCACCCTTATTACATTCTTGGTAGTATGCCTAAACACTGTATCCAAAGGAGGTATTTTTTTGTTCTTTTCTGGTACTTTCTTAAAAGTTTTACTTTAAGAAGCAGTATACCTAAACACTGTATCCCAAGGAGTTTTTTTTTTACTTTACTTTTACTTTTTTTTACTTTTACTTTTTTTTGGTACTTTCTTTTAAGCTTTTTACACTGCTGTTGGGAGGAAATACTCCCCTGGAAATATTTCCAGCAGCATGCAGCAATCAGCACTTTGAAGAAATAATTGAATAATGAAGCAGAGCTGCTGGAAAGAAGCTTTTAATAACAAGGAACCAAGATGAGTGATATTCAGCAAGTCTTCTTGGCTAGTTAGAAAGATTGACATTCAAATGTGTTTACGTAAGTTTTGGTCTAAAAGTTTTGGTTTTTGGTGAAGTTTAATTCTGTGCTTGGTGATGTTTAATCCTGTGTTTATTGATGGGATAATTTTCCCTATTCAGCTTTGTTTGGCAGGAAAAAGGTTAATCTCTGTTCTTGAAAAGAAACCAGGTTGAGAAATCTGACTAGTTCCTGTGTCTATTTGTTCTTGTAATTGGTTTAACAAGCAACAACTATTGTGATTTAATTATTTGTATTGTGTTTGAATTTTTTCCTGTCACAGTTTCTTTTTCTATCTGGGGTCTTCCTTCACTGCTTTAGTGGTATGTGGCACTGTCCTTTTGGGGTGTACTTACAAAAAACAGGATGCAAGCTTGGCATTGATTTTTTTTACTGACTTTCTATGGGGCATGTGACCTTTCCTTAAATCTGGGTGATTTCCTTAGGATATCTTGTGAGGTGAGTGAGACCAGCTGGTATTTTTAAGTGGTGCAAATGAATCTAAGGACTGCTTCTCCTGGGTGTGCTCTTTCTGGAAAGCTTAAATGACTTCTTTGCTAAAGGGTTACACTTTATGAGCAAGAGTTGGCTACTGATAGTTATCATTGCATTTTAACTATTTTAATTCCTCAAGGTGCTCTGGCACTCTGCCTGACTTGTAACTCTGGCTTGCAGGTATTTGTAATCTAATGATTGGTATTTAGGGCAGCTTTTTGCAAGCAAAGAAGCTTTTTTGTATTTTTTGTACAGGTAAACTTTGACTTACAACAGTTCATTTAGTGACCATTCAAAGTTACAACAGCACTGAAAAAAGTGACTTATGACAATTTCCACACTTACTTATCACCTTCAAAAGTATGCATTAGAAGCCCCCAAAACAATGGGGATGGTTTCATGAGAGAAAATTGCTTATTTGATTTTTGTCCCCTCTCCACTGTGAGTCCTAATCCTTAGGCATGACATCTACAATAGCCATTGTGAAAGCAGCTCCTGAATTTCATACAGAAAATTTGGTTGGATCTGTCACTTAGCCACCCCTACCAAACAAAACTTACCAGATAGAACAACATACAAACAAACCTGAGAGACTTTGTAGGTGCCTATTAATGTTGACATCTGGCTGGAGATATCCCTCTTAGCTCCATCAAGAAGAGCCAAAAGATTGTCCTTCCTTCCACAGCTGTAGTTGGGAACATTGGCTTCTCCAGTAGAGAGCATGTCCAGCAAGGCATCTGAAGTACCAATTGTGCTCAAATAGTTGTCATGAACATTGTAGCCAAGTGTGAGATTGTGCAGGACCCTCTGATTCTTGTTGACCACTTGAATAGCGAAAATGAAGTGCAGTATTCTTGACTTATCAACAGATAAACTAGTGTAAAAATGTTCATGTTACTCACACCATCATTAACAGCAACAATACTTTTAAAAAAATACAATCCTATTTATCTCCACACACAAACTCTTAATCCAAGACTGATTTTAAACCAAAGGCCAATGATGGTTACCCATCACCATTAAGTTGGTATTAGTGTTAAGAAGATGGACTGGAGGCTTAATAGTCACAAATATATCATCATTTGTAGTGGCTGTCATTTTAATTTCTTATTGCTATTTCTCCAAGAAAAAGAATTTTTAAAAAATTAATCATTAAAGGCAAACTATCATAAAAGGAGCAGAATGTTCCATAAGTGAATCAGAAAAGCAATTGTAGAAACAAATCACGCTCTGTTTCTCTAACTACCAGGCACTGGATATCAAAGAGTAGTTCTTTAAATATGGAAATGGGCTGGGCATGTGCAATTAGAACCTATTCAATCACTACTTTGAACAAAAGCTAGTTTTCAAGTGATGATTGGAAAGGATTGGATTGGATTGTCAAAGAAAATAACTTCTTTCAGGTATTTATTTCTTCTCCATCTTTGGATTTGAGTCTCTTCCACAAAATAAGACAAAGGAAACTCGTGGAAATCAAAACAATACAAAAAATTAGAGAGAGATCCTGCAATATAGGAGTGCATGAAATAAGAAGAAAAGAATGAGAGTTAGATGGGAAAATGAAGGGAGTGCAATTCCTTCACACTGAATTACTTACAAGCGAGACTGTCTATAAGGAGCCATTTTGAAAAGCAAAGTTATATGTGGTGTTTTTGTTGCAGTTGTGACTACACCAATGAGATGGTCTCCTGGCCTGTAATAGCTCCAAGGTATTTTTCCCCCATGGTGATGATCCAAAGTCAGAGAGCACTTCAGTCTAAGGTTCCCAGAGATTGTCAGGGATGCCATCAGCATCAGAAGCAAAAGCAGGAGGTCCATAATTCATAGGGCTGAATCAATCCCCTTCCCATTTCTAAACAGTAATAAGAATAATTCAAAGCACTTTCACTAAATGGAATATCCAGTGACTTTCCTGATTCAGACAGGCACAAAACTGAGTTTCACCTGGAAAGGAAAGAAAGTACATTCAAGAGCAGTGTCCCTGTCAGTCCTAAATGTTGTGCAAAACACTCAGCATGGTTAGAGGCATTTATTCCTTTTCTGTTGCAAGATCCCTTTTATGCTCCTTCAATCTGATCTTTACATCAAAGGCAGTCATTGGAGAATTAGCAGAAGAGGTTCTCAGGCCAGGATGGTGATAATTATAGTAAGAAGCAACTTCTCCTCTGGGGGTCTTGAAGTTCTTCCTGGGCTCCATGCGCAGAGGGATAGATGGAGAAAAGCATGCAAGTGAAAAACTACAGTTTTTTTTCCTTGCATACTTTTTGTACATATCCATATAGAATAAATTCACCCAGCTCTTCTTTGTGCAAATGAAAGCTGTTACTTTTTCAAGCCTCTTCTTGAGTCTCACTATGTTTGGCATCTTGGGGACTCAGGTAACCTCTGGGACCTTATAGATCCTACAACATTATCCTAGGACAGGGGTCTTCAAGCTTGACAGCTGTGATGACCCAGGATGGGATACAAAAGCAACGAAGTCACAAAAACAGGTGATTCATTCATTCAACTTGGTTTCAATGGTCCAATTATCATTGACTGGAAAAAAAAACTCCCTCACAAACAGTTATGAAAAGGAAGAAATGCCATTCAAACTCAAACTACATATAAATTTTATAAATAGAAAAAAACAACACAAACCACACTGAAGCAATTAATGAGACAAGGCAGGATAAGGGCTTGAAAATGTCCACAGATATCAAAATGCACACACTGGGAAGGACGCAGCACTGGGCCATGTACAGTTTGTCCTTTTACACAGTCCTTACAGCTGCAGCCCATGAAGGGGATCAGGGAGATTTCCTCCCCCATAGACCATGCCATTCACATTTCTCCCTTATCTACTCCTCCCTTCCTGCCCTAGGATGAAGAGGGGATGGGCCAGGGTCTTCCTCTGAATGCCCAGCTGGCCTGTGCCCTTCCCCAGTTTCCTCCACAACCTCCAGAGCTACACTCCCACTCCCTGTTGGCTGTTCCTCCTCTCCCTCTGAGTCAGATTCTAACAGGGGCATGACAACAGCTTTAAGACTTGTGGACTTCAACTCCCAGAATTCTTCCTCCACTCATGTTAGCTGAGGAATTCTGGGAGTTGAAGTCCACAAGTCTTAAACTTCCCAAGTTTGAAGACCATTGTCCTAGTACATGTATATTTACCTTCATTTGCAGAGTTTACTTGACGTGGTTACTTTCATAGAGCATTTTTTTTATTGCCCTGAGAAAGCATTTGAACTCAGTGTGCCTTTTGGGATTTCAGGGTCCAGAAAGAGAGGAAAACATGGCTTTGCAAGATTTAACTTTGGTAAGTTGATGGTAGTGACATTAGGGATTGGGGGTGGTGGTGGTGGAGTTGTGTGATGAATTGTGTCAGTGGAATGACGAACTTGTAATGTCTGGTGGAGACTCTAATATTAATTAATTTGCTAGTATTTGCCAATTTCATTTACCCAATGATGTGCTTTGTCAGTTTCAGCTTAGCTGTTAACATTTGTACAAAGTCAACACAGAGCTTCAAGCTTTAATCAGAACAGAGCAACCAACTTTGCTTCCTGCAAAGATTTATCTACCTTTGCACCTCCTTTATACCTTAGGGGAGGGGCAATCACCTCCCGAGTTGCCCCTGTTGTCTTAACTGTTCTTGCCTTCTAGCAGCTCTATACAAATGCTCACTGGGAACAGGCTCCCCTTGTTCCTCTGCCTTGCTGCTGCCAGACTCTGGAGGCTCTGGAGTCAACACACAACTCCCAGAAGGTCCTGGCCTCATCTCTGCATTGGAAACAGGACCCTCATCCAAATCCTCCCGACTCCCAGACTGCTCCCTGTTCTTCCCCACTGTCCAGTTCCACTGCCATCTGAACAGGCTGCCAGTGAACCACAACAATCCCTGATATAGCAGTCCCCAACACCAAGGTGGGAGGATGAGCTTGCCCAGTGGTTTCTGTTAATATTGAAAAGCATAGAAGAGAAGATACCACCCAGAAGGACATCAGAAATCTTTCACCTGGGGTTTGAATTTTCATCCTCCAGTGGTAATTTCTGGACATGTCCCAGTAAGAAGAGCCAAAACCACTGAAGAATAATGTCCCCATTGATGTGTCTGATTTTTCATCAATATACTTTTTTTTCCAGCTATCCCTCTGCACATGCAGCTCCAAAGAAGATGAGGATTCCCAGAGGCGAAGTTGCTTCTCACTGTAATTATCTTCCTTGGGACCTCTTCTGCTACTTCTTCAGTGATGTAAGCATCAGACTGAAACAAAATGGAAGGAATCTTGCATTGGAGAAGTATAAAACCCATTACACTTGCTGAGTGTTTTACATAAGATTTAGAACAGGGTAAGGCTATGCTGTTGAATGTATCTTTGTCTCCTTTTCATGGAAAGCTCGTTTTGTCTCCTTTCCATGGGAAGCTCAGAAAAGCCACTGGCATTTCCATCTGCAGAAAGTACACTGAATTCTTCTAACTCTACTTGTTATTTAGAAATAGAGAGTTGGCTGATTGAACACAAGCAGGAATGGATTTCCTGCTTCTGCTTATGATACTGCTGCTTACGTTAACACAGAGAAACACTGGGAGGCTCAGCACCAAATGTCCCCTGACTTTGAAGCACCAAGACAGAGGAAATCCATGGAACTATTACAGGCCAGGAGACCATCTCATTAGTGTGGTTGAAAAGGCAACAAACCTTCATTTGAGCCATTACAGTTCAATAGGGCTCGTTATATTTCTTCTCCATAAGTCTTTCAGTGCAATGGAGTTGCATTTCCTCCATTTGCATTTCTCTAATACTCTTCTTCCTTCTTTCTTATTTCAGTTATCCCTAAATTGTAGCATACATGTAAGTTCTTGAATCATTCTGATTTATCCTCTTTTGCCTTATCTTGTGTTAGACTAAAGTGGAAGGATAACACTGAACATTTGAACAGTGGGCCCTGTCTAACAGAATGAAATTCAATGTAGAGAAAAGTAAAGTCCTACACTTAGGCAAGAAAAACCAAAAGCACACAGGTAGATTGGGTGAAACCAGGCTCAATAGCAGTAACGGTGAGAGGGAGTCTTAGTGGACAACCGGCTAAATATGAGCCAGCAGTGTGCAGCAGCAACCAAAAAAGCCAATGCAATCCTAAGTTGAATTAACAGAGGGATACAATTGAGATCAAGGGAGGTACTAATACCCCACTCTATAAAGCCTTAGTAAGACTACACCTAGAGTAGTGCATCCAGTTTTGGTCACCACACTATAAAAAAGATGTTGAGACTCGAGAAAAAGCATGGAGAAGAGCAACCAGGATGATTAGGGGAGAGGAGACTAAAACATATGAACAGTTACGGGAACTGGGCCTGGCTAGTCTAGTGAAGAGAAGGACCAGGGGAGACAGGATAGCAGTCTTCCAATATTTGAGGGGAAGAGAGGAAGAGGTCAAGCTATTTTCTAAGGCACCTGAAGGCCAAACAGGAATAATGGACGGAAACTGAGCAAGAAGAGATTCATCCTGGAAATAAGGAGAAATTTTCTGACAGTGAGAACAATCAACCAATGGAACAGCTTTGCTTTTAGAAGTTGTGGGAGGATCATCACTTGAGACTTTCAAGAAGAGATTGAACTGCCATCTGTCAGAAATGGTGTAGGGTCTCCTGCTTGGGCAGGGGGTAGACTAGATGACCTACAAGATCCCTTCCAACTCTGATTATCTGTTACCTGGAAATAAATAAATAAATAAATAAATGAATAAATAAAATTCAAGTGAGTGGGAACTATGAAACATATAAGGGTGTCAAAACTGTTAATTTTGAAACAATGCATACATTTTAAAATAAATTGCAGTATGTAGGATATTATGAGTAACATTGTAGAATTTTAAACTGATCCATTTGAGGGACACCATGGGGTCATACAGCCTAACATTCTCTCTGCAGGAGTCCCAATTAATGTGTCCCTGAACATACAACATAGAATAAGAGAGTTGGAAGGAACCTCAGAAGTCTTCTAATACAATCCATGCTCAAGCAGAACACAAATGATTGTCCAGTCTCTTTTTCAACCCCTTCAGTGATAGAGCACCCACAACTTCTGAAGGCAATCTATTCTACTGATTGATCTTCTCACTGTTACTAAATTTCTCTTTAGTTCTTGGTTGCTTCCCTCCTTGGTTAGTTTCCAACCATTGTTTCTTGTCTTGCCTTTTGATGCTCTGGATGCCTTCTCAGTTCTTGCATTAAGATAAGCAATGAAGGGGAGACTGATCTTTTCTGGTTCACTGACCCAGCTCTAAAAGTTCTATTCCTTTTAGGATTTTTCTTCTCATTCATTCACAATCTCTTCTATTGTAAATCAGTATTTTTGCATTTGTGACACTCTGGAATAAAAGTACACAGATCTTAAGTCTCTGTGTAACATGTTTTAATCACTGTAAGGAAGAACCCTGGTGGCACAGTGGTTAGAATGCACTATTGCATGCTAATTCTTCTGACTGCCAACAGTTCGATTATGACTGGCTCAAGGTTGACTCTGACTTCCATCCTTCTGAGGTCAGTAAAATGAGGACCCAGCAGGGGTGGTATTCAGCAGGTACTGACCAGTTCTGACCAGTTCTGGAAAATAAGTATTTTGAGTAGTTCAGAGAACCAGGAAATACCACCTCTGACTGACCCCGCCCAAATCTATTCTCTGCCTCCTGAGTCCCAGCTGATTGGCTGGATCTTCTTTTGTTGCCCTGCACAGAAGAATGGAGCTGGTTAGCCATCAATGCCCTGGTCTCTCTCTTACATTCCATTCAGATTATTTTCAGACCATTTTAGTAAATATTTAAGAAATAGTATGAGCAAACATACAAATGTGTTGTTAGGAGATTTGTACTATAAGACTTGTAAGAGTCTCTTAATGTACCTTTTTACAATAATGTAGAATTAGCTTGTGTGGTTGTTTCCCATCTGGTTTACTTGGGAGAATATCAGTCTGGCAACTTTCTTTTTGATAACTCCATGCTTTCTTTTTCCTCCCAAGACATTTATGAATAATCTCATTATTTGTTTCTTTATTCAATTCATTTCTGATGAGCTCTAAAACCTTCCCTTTAAAAAGGCAAATTTGGTTAATTACATTTTGTCAATACATTTTTTTCAATATATGATTAACCAATTTGTCAGAGCCTCTTTCACTTTTGAAGAAAGTGGTAACACTTGTTCTCCCAGCTCACTATATTTGCCACTTTGACAATGGTAGATGAAAGTCTCAAAAATGAAAAGACCACCTGGATAAGAACCCAAGATTTCTGCTTTTAAAATTCCTGGATGTTTCTGTTCTAGTTCCATCCATTTCTGGAGAAGAATGAATTTTGCAATATTTCCCATCGGAAATTGTACTTGGACCAAAATGGAGATGTAACAGCAGATCTGAATGTCATAAACTGGGTTTTTATTCCCTGGTTGGATCCTATTGATGAGCAACTGGGAAGTTTTGAAAGGCAGAGATTTACAGTCAATAAAGATACTCTGTCATTACTAAAGCTTCGCAACAAGGTAGGATAAATATTGTTATCAATTCTCTATCTATCCAAAGCCTGAGCACACATTTAAAGTTGGCTTAGCCTAATCAACAAGATGGCTGACCTTCACTTGAATGTGGGGAATTGAATGTGGAGAGTAGAAATCTCACACTTTTTAAAAGACTGCTTGGAAGGCAGGTGTCCTTTTCATGCTAAAATATGGAATATTGTTTTAAGCAGATTCTGCACTGTTCAACATAAGATGTTGGATGACAAATTCTCAGAACACAGATAATGGCCCCGCTTGCGCATCCTAGACAGTCTGGTATTTCCATAAAACTGATGAGAGAGGCCTTCAGGTACTGATGATCATGGTACCGATAGATTCAATTTTTCTTGTTCCTTGTTCCAAAATAGTAAATGAGAAGGCAATTCTGTTAAAGAGTTCCCGAGTTCAGGTTTGGATTGAATTGAATGAAGTGGAAACAAGACACACCCTTGGTAAACAAACATGCCTTGGGATTCAGATTGTCTTGGCTTCACACCAATGTCCCTTAAAAAGGAAGAACCATAGTCAGTAAAAAAATTTAAGCAGGCAAGATGTGGCCATAATTATCCATGGTTTCCTTTCACTCCAGTGGGATAGAGCACTAGGTCTTCTGACCATTGGAAGGAAGCCCAAGGTATTGAATTCACTTGAAATCACAATGACTGGTCTGATGTGAGATAATGCCCCACCCCAGAAAACTGGAGCAGTGAAACAGGACTTCGATTGATAAAAAATATTGGAAATAACAAGGGACAATTTGAAAGAAAATGTTACCTAGATTTGGCTTTTGGCTTGGGCATTTCATCTGATAACCCTTGAATGACATTGTTTATCATGATTGCTTCCTACATGAAGTCTTGCTGAGCAGAAATGAGGCTCCAAATTTACCTAATAATAAATGTAACTCTCTCTTTCCATGCCTGTTGGTGTCACCTCATTGTACTTCTTCAACAGAAAGGACCTTGTCTTGGATGTCTACCTGGGCCTTTTAAATAACCTTGCCCAACAAAGCATTCATATTCAGGTTTATCTCCTGCTGCAAAAAAATGCTTGAGTTTTTGAGGGGAACATAGAATAGAATTGAATTCCTTTTTTTCATTCTTTTATTGGCCAAGTGTGATTGGACACACAAGGAATTTGTGTTAGTGTAAATGCTCTCCGTATACATAAAAGAAAAGATACATTTGTTGAGAGTCAAGAATCATAAGGTACAACACTTAATAATAGTCATAGGAAAACAATCAAATATAATAGGTAAGCAATCAATAATAGTCATAGATAAGCAATCAAATCTTATTAGGAAACAGTCCATATAAATTGTAAGGATACAACAAACAAAGTTACAGTCATGCAGTCACAAGTGGGAGGGTGATAAGGAGTGATGAGATTAATAGTAATAATACTGCAGAATAGTTGGACAATGTTGAGGGAATTGTCATGACTTTGTCTCTGTCATCTATCTATAGTTCTAGAAGCTACCTACTTGGTTTTAATCCAATTTAATCAAGATGGCAGAAATATAAATTAATGGATGGATAGATAGATAGATAGATAGATAGATAGATAGATAGATAGATAGATAGATAGATAAAGAGGGCAGCCAAATAAGTTAAAATAAAATGTACAAATAAACAAGGACCCTCTTGTTTTAAGGTTGACACCTCTAATTGTAAGGACCTTTTCCTATGTATTTTAACCAGGAGACTATTTTAGATCACTTTCAAAGGGAAGCAGCTTTGCAATGTTTTATGTAGTCTTGAAGAAAACTTTGCATAGTGATAAGCAGGGGTGGGATACGACAGGGTTAACTACCGGTTCAGGATTTACAAGCTTCCCTACCCGCTGTGAGCCGTGCGCCTGTTAATCATCATTAGCGCACTGCTCTGCCGAGAAGCATTCTTTGAAACAGCCCTCTTTTCTTGTTTTTTTAACTGCAGTTGTGACTCGTTTGGCAGCTGAAGTTGAAAAATCAGGAAATAAATATCAGGTAAGAGCCCGGATGGGTGGGATGGCAAAAACATCAGCAGACAAAGAACCGGTTCTATGTCTGCTGCTCTTCAGAGCTACTGATTCTACAGAGGTGGACAGAACCGGTAGAAACCCACCCCTGGTGATAAGCTCCTTTCTTCATTACAGTTTTATTCTTTTTTTTTTTTTATACAAATCTAGTAGAATAAAACTTTAGCCAATGGTTTAGAAGGATTTTGATTCTTTAATCTAACACAAATACACCATCCTACTTTAAAATCATGGCTATATGAAGAATGGAGAAATCAATTTTAATATAGCCATGTGAAAAAAAGCACTAATTGTCACTTAATACTTAAATCTTTCCTTAATTCCACGCCTCCTAACTTTGTTAAGTAGAAAAGTCTTTTATTTCAATGAGACATTCCAAAAGCAAAAAGGATGAATGCCTATGGAGATGATCAGTCCTCCAGGTCATGGATGTCCCAAAGGTACTTTTTCCAAGAGGCAACTGGAATTTGCCTCTTGGAAAAAGCATCTTTGGGATAAAAGGGATGAAATAAATTAAGACATTCTCAGTAGTTGTATCTCCTGCAACTATTTGGAAATATTTAGACAATTCAAACACATCTAAGTGAAGGACAGAGACTCTTTGGCTAATATTCATTCTGGCCTTTATTTTCCATGGATGGTGAGTGCTAACATATCTTTTTGGCATTGCTGGTTTTTCTGCTTAGTCTTTGCCTCAGTCCAAATGCGTGGAAAATTGTCACCCTGGATTTGTCAAGAGGGCTCGAGAAGGAGAGCCAGTTTGCTGCTACGACTGCATTCCTTGTTCAGAGGGGACCATCTCCACTCAGGGATGTGGGTCACACTATAGAAAAGGGTGGGCCTTGCGGAAATGAATTCATTCAGAACATTTTACATGAAAGTGTAAGTTAAAAGACAAATTGAAGCTCAATAGTTTTCTTGTTCTTCTTCTAATTGCTCAATTGATTATCTAACAGAATGGGTAGCAAAAAGGACTTGGAAAAGGAGCTAGTTAGAGATAGTAGGGTTTGGCAGTTTCAGCAAGCTTTACTACTGCTAGTTTTTTAAAAAATGTGTTTATCTGCTGAACTGAACAGAAAACAATAACAGAGTTGGAAGGGACCTTGGAGGTCATCTATTCCAACCCCCTGTTCTGGCAGCAGACCCAAAACCTTTCCAGGCAAATGGCTGTCCGGTCTCTTCTTAAAAGCCTCCAGTAATGGACTACCCATGACATCTGAAGACAAGCCATTTCACTGGTTATTTGTTCTCACTATTAGGAAATTTCTCTTTAATTCTAGATTGTTTCTTTACTTGAGTAGTTAATTCGTTGTTCCTTGTCTTGCCTTATGGTGCTTTGGAAAATAGCTTGAGCTTCTTCTTTGTGGCGGTCCCTCAAATATTGGAACATTAAGCTACAGGTTGAGTGCAGTTTGTCAGCCACTTACAGTTTCCTTCTGTATTTTAAGTTCTAGGAGCATCAGATATCTTTGCAACTTGAGAGATTATGTTAGGGTAATTTTTGGAAGTATTATTGCAATATATTGCAATATATATTGTTTGAAGAGCAGGTGGCAGTCATGGCCAGGAGGGCCTTTGCGCAACTGCGGGTTGTGCACCAGTTGCACTCTTTCCTGGACCAACAGTCTCTACTCACAGCCACTCATGCCCTAGTCACTTCCCATCTTGATTATTGCAACACGGTCTACATGGGGCTGCCCTTCAAGAGCATCTGGAAGTTCCAGTTGGTGCAAAATGCACCCTTATGGTTTTATGCAGACCCTGGTGTACACATGTGTCACCTCTCCTGTGGGAGCTGCATTGGTTGCTGATTTGCTTCTGGGTGCAATTCATGGTGCTGGCTGTCACCGTTAAAGCCCTTCATGGCTTTGGACCAGGTTATCTGAGGGACTGTCTCTTGCCGGTAACTTCTACCCAACCCATTAGAGCGGGGAGGTAGGGAATGCTGTGGGTCCCATCCCTGAAGGACATACACCTGTTGGGACTCAGAAGAAGGGCCTTCTCCATAGTGGCTCCCTCTCTCTGGAACATCATTCCCCTCAGATATTAGAATGGCTGCCACTCTTACTCTTCTGGAAGGCACTGAAGACCTGGTTCTGCCAGCGGGCCTGGGGAACCCAGAGCGGGATGGAGCCCATTAAATGGCTCATATGATCTGCTTTCTTTGGGGTAGGGGGCTGGCATTTGTGGGGTGATTTTTTTTTCTTTAGATTTTGCTCTGTTGTACTTTATTCATTTATTTGATTCTTTTTGTAAGTTTTTATTTTTATTTTTTTGTTTTTAAATATGGTTTTCCATTCTGTATGCCTCCTTGAGTCACAGTGGGTGAACAGACAGCAATATAAATTCAATAAATAAATAAATAAATAATAATTAATTTCCTCATCTAGTTTGTTTATGGAGATATTGAAAAGTACTGGATCTAAAACTGGGTACCCCACTGCTTCCTTCCTTCCGTGCGGATGCAGTTCCATTGAGGATTACATGTGGAGTATGATTTGTCAGCCAATTACAAACCCATATCATCAGCAAATAGTAGTTACCAACAGCAAAAATGGAGGATGAGCTGATACAATGGTTTCTGTTTATATTGAAAACATGGAAGAGAAGATACCATCCAAAAGGACAACCCATTTTTCAACTGGGTTTGAACTTTCTTCCTCCAATGTTAGTTTCCAAACGTGTCCCAGTAGGAAGAGTCAGAACCACTGGAGAATTGTGTCCTCATGGGTGTGTCCAATTTTTCACCAATACTTTTTCTCCAGCCCCAAAGAAGATCAAGACTCCCAGAGGAGAAGTTGCTTCTCACTGTAATTATCATCATCCCAATCCTTGAAACCTCTTTTTCTATTTCTTCAGTGACTGCCTTTGATGTAAACATCAGAGTGAAATAAAATGAAAGGAATCTTGCATTGGAAAAGGATAAAACTCTCTAGACATGATGAGTGTTTTCAGTAAGATTTAGGACAGGCAGGTGATGTGCTTTAATACATATATTTCTCTCCTTTCCATGTCAAGCTTGGTTTGTCTCCGTCTGAATTACAAAAGCCACTGGCATTTCCATCTTATGAAAGTGCACTGAATTCTCCTAATTCATTGTTTAGAAATACTTCCTGATTCAGCCCAAGCAGGAATGGACCTCCTGCTTGTGTTTATGCTGCTCCTGCTTGTATTGATCCAGAGAAACTCTGGGAGGCTCCAAACCAAGTGCCCCCCAACTTTGAAGCAACAAGACAGAGGAAATCCATGGAACTATTATGGGCCAGGAGATCACATTATTAGTGTGGTTCAAACTGCAACAAAACCTTTGCTTGAGCCATTGCAGTTCAATGGAGCTCCTTGTATTTCTTCTCCGTAAGTCATTCAGTGCAATGGAGTTGCATTTCCCCTATGTGCATATCTTCTTTCTTTCTTCTCATTCCACTTATTTCTAAGTTGTAGAAGATGTACACATTTTTTAAATTCGATTTATCCACTTTTGCCTTATCCTGAAATAGACTAAAATGAAAAGATAGGGCAGATGAAACACTAAGAGAACTTGAGGAAGTCAGACACAGAAATCCAGATCATCTTCTCCCCTTTCAGTCCCAAGTTCAACTCTTGAATACTGATGTATAATCATTGAAAGTGTTGTAGTTGCCTGCCAGTCTGTGTTAAATGCCGCTTCTTGTAGGAATAAGAATGATTTGGTTTTTTTTTCTAATTTATTTGCTGGCTGATTTATTCCTCCCTTATCTTGCTTCTATACAATATATTTATACAGTATATTATACCTACTTTATGGGACGTGGTGGCTCAGTGGCTAAGATGCTGAGCTTGTTGATCAGAAAGGTCAGCAGTTTGGTGGTTTGAATCCCTAGCACCACATAATGGAGTGAGCTCCTGTCACTTGTCCCAGCTTCTGCCAACCTAGCAATTCAAAAGCACATAAAAAATACAAATAGAAAAATAGGGGCCACTTTGGTGGAAAGGTAATAGTCTTCCATGTGCCTTCAGCATTTAGTCAAGCCAGTCACATGACCACAGAGATGTCTTCGGATAGCGTTGGCTTTTCGGCTTTGTAACGGAGATGAGCACCACCTCCTAGAGCTGGAAATGACTGGCACATAAGTGCGAGGGGAACCTTTACCATTACCTTAATACCTAGTTTAATTATTAAACTATTCTGAATTCTGATTATTTGACAAATGAAAATAAGTGCTGCTACAAATAATGATGTATTTGTGACTAGAAACCCTGATGGAGAAGATGGGACAGAGTTAGTCCTCCATCTCATCTTCTCAATGCCAACAAAACTTAAATAATGATGGATGACAATGATCTGTCTCTGTTTTAGAATCAGTATTGCTTTAATGCTCAATAGGGTTGTGGAGATAAAGAATAAATTAATAAATGCATACTTTATGATAATAACATGGAAATATTTGTACAGGATTAGAGATCCTAATCTCCCAGAAATGCTTCCCTTCATTCTCCCCATTCAAGTGATCAACAAGAATACCCAACTCCTGCAAAACCTCACACTTGGCTACAACATCCATGACAACTATTTGAGCACTCTTCACACTTCGGATGCCCTAATGGACATGCTGTCTACTGGAGAAGCCAATATTCCTAACTATAGCTGTGGAGCAACGGACAACCTTCTGGCTGTTATTGATGGAGCTTTCAGGGAAGTCTCCATGCAGATGTCTACATTAGTAGGAACCTACAAAGTCCCTCAGGTGTGTGTGTGTGTGTGTGTGTGTTTCTCAATCTGGTAAAATGAATGGGGTTGGTGAACAATAGATCTAGCCATAAGTTCTCTATGGAATTCAAGAGCTGCTTCTCACCATAGTTGTTTTAGGTGTCATGGTGGATATTGGACTAGTCAGTGAGGAGGAATCAAAGCAGCCATATCCACTCATGACATTGTCTTCATTGCT
Organism: Pseudonaja textilis; assembly: GCF_049901715.1. NCBI lineage: Eukaryota > Metazoa > Chordata > Lepidosauria > Squamata > Elapidae > Pseudonaja > Pseudonaja textilis. Next base: position 9,692,823 of record NC_141991.1, read on the forward strand.
TTGGAGGCTTCTGTTGTATACTTGTGAAGGTGAAGAGAGCCACTGTGTCCAATCAAATTGTCCACTGTAAAAAGGAAGTTGCAGCAATGATGGGAAGCTCATATTTTGTAGAATAGAATAGGATAGAATAGAATAGAATAGAATAGAGTAGAGTAGAGTAGAGTAGAGTAGAGTAGAGTAGAGTAGAGTAGAGTAGAGTAGAGTAGGGTAGGGTAGGGTAGGGTAGGGTACAGTAGAGTAGAGTAGAGTAGGGTAGAGTAGAGTAGAGTAGAGTAGAATAGAATAGTTTATTGGCCAAGTGATTGGACACACAAGGAATTTGTCTTGGTGTAAATACTCTCAGTATACATAAAGGAAAAGATACATTCATCAAGAGTCGAGAATCATAAGATATGACACTTAATGATAGTCATAGGGTACAATAGGCATTCAATCATACTAGGAAACAGTCAATATAAATCGTAAGGATACAAGAGACAAAGTTACAGTACATGACCTTAGTCAACATAATGGCATTTTCAATGGTAAACAGCACTCCTTACTAGCACTGATGATATTATCTAGACTGGGTAATGATAAGTCTACAAGAAAACAAGCAAGCTCAGAGACCACAAGGAGCCCTCACCAAAGAAGCTACTTGAATAAGCAGTGAAAAGTTTCAAATAAAAAAAAATAAGTCCAATTGCCATCACTTAACTTCCAGACAACTTTACTGGATGACTCAGAATATTCATTGACCTATGTAGTATGTCCCCTTATTGCAATGAAATATTTTGGTTGAAATCTACACATGTGACTGATTGCATTAAATTGGAGAGTATTACAGAAATATGATTTCCATTTTTATTCTTATTCTTTTTTACTTAATTTGTATTCTGTATTCCATATTTACATGCAGTCTTCTTAATGTTCTGTGTTTAAGCTTTTATGTCTTAATATGGCCTAATAGCTAATCAAGAATAAACTACTCTAATATTTTCATGAGTGCCGAGTTGGATTTCTTAAGAGGTAATATTTTGGATGGTCTGACTGTAAATATAACCCAGGATTCTTAATTGCTTTTTCAGATCACTTGTAGATTTGTTTCAGAGGCTCTGAGTGATAAAACTCAATTCCCTTTTTTCTTCCGGATGGCCCCCCAAAATGGGGTCCAGTACCCCGCAATTGTCCAACTGCTCCTCCATTTCAGATGGACCTTGATTGGGCTCTTTGCTTCAGACACAGAGCAGGGAGAAAATTTCATGAGGACCTTTACTCCTACGCTTGTCAGGAATGGAATTTGTGTTGTTATATCACAACAATTGTCTACGACTAGACATGCAGCACCACTTAAGAATGCCATCTCCAAGTGGAGGCAAGTCAATGTCTTTGTTTTCTTTACTGACTATAGTAGCATGATGGATGGAATTCACCAAGTCCATTTTACACTTGATGGCTTGCCACGCCCCACTGAAGGGAAAGTCTGGATCATCACAGTCTTTGGAGACTTGCCAATGAAAAGTCACAGAGTTTATGAATATGTCCATAGTATTTGGAACTTCGTTATTCAGGAAAGAGGGTATGAAGATTCCTTTGAACCATTTATATTTGTGGAACCCTTGCATAAGTGTTTTCACTGTTCTTTTGCAAAACACATCTTTTCTGTGAAAGGCCGGAGAAGATGCATCCAGAAAGCACCACTGGAGACCCAGGATAAAAGCAACAGATTACAAATTGACCACCGTGCTTACAGTGTCATTAAGACTCTGGCCCATGTCTTGAATGCTGCATATTCCTCTAGATCCAGGAGGAGAAGAAAGGAGGGCAAAGAGAAGTTGAACATTCCAAAGCTGCAGCCATGGCAGGTATGGGATCCCGACAAGGATCCATAAAACTTAGTTCCTTTGGAGAAGGAATCCAAAGGAAAATTATGAAAACTTTCTGCACTTCCTTGTGCTACAACTGGTCAACAGACAATTGTTGGCAATCTGTTTGTTTTGTGAATAATGTTTCAAAGGTTGGACACCATAATAGATATAATTTGATATTAAACACTGCTAATTTTAAAAAGGATGTCTTCGTTTTGAAATAAATTCATGGATTCATGGATTTGTGATTAGTATCTTAGCATTTTGTATTCATGAATTTTAAGGAGACCCTGAGATCATCTAGCCCAGGGGTGTCAAATTCATGTCATCACAGTGGCAGCTTGTGACATTTCAGGATTTTTTTCCACTTCACTGAACCAGGCGTGGGCATGATCAGCACATGACGCATTCAGCCTGTTGGCTGGGAGTTTGACAGCCCTGCTCTAAGCGAATCTGATCAAGCATGTGTAAGAGCCCACATTAAAGATTAACTAATGAGTTTGACAACCTCTCCTCTCTGCAGGAATTTTAGCTAAAGCTTCTTTAAGTGATGGCCACTCCAGGTGCTTTGGAGAATAGGTTCAACCCAATCCTTAGATATTGGAATACTGCTATCACATCACCCCTAGTCCTTCTTTTCATCAAACTAGACATACCCAATTCCAAAAACCATTCTTTATATGTTTTAGCCTCCAATCCCTAATACTCTTTATTGCTCTTCTCTGCACTCTTTCTAGAATCTCAACATCTGTTTTATATTGTGGTGACCAAAACTGGATGCAGTATTATAGAAGAATAGACAACCAAGTTCTAATTGTTATTCATAACTTTCAAGTTGTATAAGAAAGAATGAAAATTATTTGACTGTAATACTTAACATATTTCATCCACTTAATTATCATACTGTAACCATTACATAAGGAAGCAGTTTGTTAATATTCTACTGAAATGAAATTATATCACCAGCATTCTCACAATCTACTAAGGAAGAGAAGTGATATGCCACCTTGGGAGTGAGGAATGAGTAAGAATTATTAGAAAAGAGAAAGGGAGCCCACAGCTGCATCAAAGGCAGAGAAAGAAACTCAGAAAAGATCACCCCTAACTTTTAAGGCTTTTAAAGAGGTTGGTGTTAGGAATGCAAGTCACCTAACAGTTGGGTTGGAAAATATATAAACCAGGATAGACATTTTAATACTGTCTCTTTAAGGGAATGCTAAAATTGTAATTGGGTGTGGTTCCTCAAATGGCCATAAGATGGAGTCAGAAACCTGGGTTGTTTAGTCCTGTTATTGAGTGTTGCCGTTCCTGCTTTTCTCTGTTGACTGTTGCTGATTGTTGTTATTCTTGGATTTGATGTGAGTCTTTTACTGAACTGTTTATTATACTGGACTTTGTTATTGGATTATCCCTGGACTGAAAACTGCTATAACCGTGTATGACTTGGACTGTTTGTTGAACTTTGCTTAACGGTTTTACTGGAAGTAAAAACCTACATTTTACTATACAGTGTATCTGTGTGCTGGTTGTGTGTTATTCTTCACCACTCTCATTACATCTCCCTGTGTGTGCTCATTCTCCTAACGGGGAATTACCTCAACAGTTGGTAGGGGATTTATTCTTTCAAACTTGCAAGATTCTATTATAGCCTAATAAGGAAGTTGAATTAGCTCATGGTTGGCTTGGGTTTCCCATCTTCTAACTTGGAGAACATTAGCCTAGCAAATTTCTTTTTGACAAATCCAAGCATTCTTGTAATTTGTTGTTTCCAAAACATTTAAGGATAATCTCTTTATTTGTTTATTTCTTAATTTTATTTGTGTTTGCTGTAGAATGTTCCTTATAGTTAACAAATATTGTCAATTTTATATTTTGTTAATACTGTATATGGTAGAGAAATTTTGCATAACCTTTCATTTTCATTTTTGAAAATAGTGGTAACACTTGTTTCCCAACTAAGAATATTTGCAAATTAGACAAGTATAGAATATATGATTGACAGGTTTTGCTGAAACTTTTTCATTCAGATATGCAGGTAATGGCAACACTTTTTGGTCAGAATTAAGAACATTTGGAAATTAGACAAGTGTAGAAGAAAGGTTTGAATGTGAAAAGACCATGTTGGTTCAGACAGCAAGGTTATTGCTTTTAAAATTGCTGGCTGTTTCCATTGTAGCTTCATCCCTTTCTGCAGAAGAATGAATTTTGCAACCTCTCTGAGATGAAACTGTACTTGGACCAACATGGAGATCTGGTGGCAGATATGAACATCCTGAGCTGGGTGGTTATCCCTGAAGAGGATTGCATGGAAGAGCAGCTGGGGAGTTTTGAAAGGCAGAGACTTACTATTAACCAATATGTGCTTTTACTGCTAAAGTGGCTCAACAAGGTGAGTGAAATATTGGTGTCTTTTCTCTCTTTTCCAAAGCTTTAGTGTCCATGTCAAGTGGCTAAGCCTAATCAGAAATTCATTAAGAATTTTATGTGTGGACTATAACTTGGATAATTTTCTTAGCTGGATAGGGAGGCTTCAAAAACACTTCAATCAGGGTGTATTTCAGATTTTGTAATAGAACACTGTAATGGAACAGATTCTATAATGAACAGTGTATGGAACACTGTTTTAAGATGATTCAGCTACATCCAGATCAAGATACTGAGTGATTATTATTTAGGATAAAATTGGTGAGAGAGGCCCTCAATTCACAGGTGGTATTCAACAGGTCTGACCAGCTCTGGAGAACCGGTAGCGGAAATTTTGAGTACTTTGGAGAACTGGCAAATGCAACCTTTGACTGACCCTGCCCCATCTATTCTCTGCCTCCCGAGTCCCAGCTGATTGGCTGGGTCTTTTTTTATTGCCCTGCACAGAAGAACAGAGCTGGAAAGCAGGTTAGTAGGATGGGGAAGGAATGGAGATTTTGCAGTAACCTTCTCCTGCCATACCCACCAAGCCACGCCCTCCAAGCCATGCCCATCAAACCATGACATACCCATCAAGCCATGCCACACCCACCAAGCCACACCCACAGAACTGGTAGTAAAAAAAATTGAATCCCACCACTGCCTCAAGTGCTAGGTATTATGGGTTGATAACCTCATGTTTGTTTGTTCCTTGTCCAGAAACAGCAAAGCAAAAGACTAATGCTTGGGTTCCAGTTTGGAATGAATCTGATAAAAAAAGAGTCAGGACTGAATGGATGTCCTGCTTGACCCAGTGGGAAATAACCCTTGACATTATGATTCAGCTTGTCCTGGTTGGAGACAGTGTCTCCTGAAAGGGAAACCCATAGTCTGAGAGATTTTTATACAGGCCAGAGCTGACCAGAGTTATCCATGCTTCTCTTTCATCCAAGTGGGATAGAGCAACAGGCCTTCTGCTCCTAGGAAGGAGGGCTAAGGCTTTAAGTGAAATCATTACAACTGTAAAATAATGCCCTGACTGAGAAAACTGAAGTACTTAAACAAGACTTTGATCTAAAGAAAAAACCCTTCTAAATAAATTTCCTTTAATGCCTCCAATTTGGCCTCACTGTTCAATTGTTCGCAGTTGGAGATTAAACTCTTTCCAAAATAGTCTCCAAAATAGAGAAATACAGTCCAAGCTCAAGGAACAGATAACAAAGAAATAAAAAATAAATAAAATAAATAAATATACTGCACTGAAGGAATTATCCACAACAGACCAAGATAATTAATTACAAACTTCAAGAAGATAACAAGGCACAGTCCATTGGAAGAACACCAACCAAGATAAAACTCAGCCAGAAATAAAACATGCTTTGCTTCTAGCAACGCTGTTTTAAACACCCCTCCTATATACTATTCCTCCACAGCTGCAGCCAGTGAGGGGGATCATGGCCACTTCCTCTCCTATAAGCCATGTTGTTCCCTTCTCCATTCCTCCCTGCATGCCCTAGGATGAAGAGGGGATGGGCTTCCTCTGACTGCCCAGCTGGCCTCTGCCCTTCACCAGCCTCCTTCACAACCTCCGGAGCCACACTGCCTTTCCCTGTCAGCTGTTCCTCCTTTCCCTTGAAGTCAGTCTCCAACAGGGGCATGACACCTTTCTCATATTGGAAATAACAATATTTGGATTACATTTGGCTTTTCGCTTGTAAGAAGACACTTCATCGGAAAACCCTTTGAATGCAATTGTTTATTTTGATTCTTAGCTACTTTAAAGTCTCTCTGGGCAAAAAGGAGGCTCCTAATTTGACTAATAATACATTCAGGTATTTCTTTCCATGCCAATTGGTGCCACCTCCGTACAATTCTTCAAAAGAAAGGACCTTTCTTGAAAACTGAACTGGGCTTTTTCCCACAGAGCTCATACTCATGTCCCATCTGCCTCAGCAAAGGATACCTGATTTACTCTTCTTGAGGGACACATTCAGTGGTGGTATGCTACCAGTTCAAACCAGTTCATCTGAACTGGTATTTTTTAAAAAAGCCTTTGATCAGCTGAGAGGAAGAAAAAAAGCCTCCGGCGATCAGCTGAAATAAAAGACTGAAAAGCACATGGGAGGATGGGAGGGTCACTCCTAGCATTTTGTTTCTTCCTCCTCTCAGCTGATTGCCTTGTTAGGGGTGTGCACATTGGGGGGGGTGCATGCACATGCATCCAAGATCATCCACCAAACCAGTAGTGACTAAGGTAGGATCCCACTACTGGTCACATTCTCATGACCTTGTTTCCATCTCATCTCATTACATTTCTAGAAAATAGGCAGTAATCTTTAGTTTCATTTCAACAGCAAGACAGTCACATGAACAGAGAATATAAATATAGAAATAAACAAAGAGCAACTCATTTAATTTTGATAACTATAATTTCTATATACTGTATTTTCCTTTGTGTGTTAAGGGAGATTGTTTGGACTATATGAAAGAGGAGCTGCTTCTGAATTTTTAGGTAGTTAAGAAAAAACCTTTCTAAATCCTATTGGACATAATTTTGTTTCCTCATCATAGTTTATTTGTAATGAGAAAACACAGTAATAAATGCAATAGAAAGTAGTAGATGTTTTAGAATGAAGTTTATTCTACAATTTAATCTGAGATGATCATACTTTAAAATCATGGAGGAATGCATTAGAATAGAACAGAACAGAACAGAACAGAACAAAATGTTCTTTATTGGCCAAGTGTGATTGGATGCATAAGGAATTTGGTTAAATATTCTTAGGCATCAGACAGTGCTCTGAGAATCAGGTGTTTAGAAGAGTGATGACATGAGGGAAAAACTGCCTGTGCGTGGTTGTTTTGACATGCAATGCCCTATAGTGGAATCCTGAAGGGAGGAGTTGAAACAATTTATGTCCAGGATGTGAGAGGTTGTTAGATATTTTCTCAGCTCTCTTTCCAACCCCTGCAATATAACAGATCCTCAGCAGAAGACAGGCTGGTTGCTATTGTTTTTTTCTGCAGCCCTAAGTATTGGTTGTAGTCTGTACAGGTCCTGTTTTATTGCTGTACCAAATGAGACAGTTATAGAAGCACAAATTGCAGATTCAATAATTCCTTTGTAAAATGGTATCAACAGCTCCTTGGGTATTCTGAATTTCTGAGTTGATGCAGGAAAAACATTTACTTAGTGCTAAACCTTTTCTCAATTCCATCCCTTCAAACTTTATTTAGTAGAAAAGTCCTTTACTGTAGTGTGATATTCCAGAAGGAAAGACAACGGTCTAAAAGAAAAATCTGGCAGTAGTTCTATCTCCTACAATGTTTGGAACTAGTTATAAATTTCATGGCAACTGAGCTTCTTTTCTTGTTGGTTTGAAAGGGTTTGCTGCTTATCTGAATGACTTCTTCAATATGAGCAAGTTGGCTAGGGAGACCCCATATATGTCCTCCAGGGTGGTTTCATATTATTCTCTAATTTCACCTAATCTGAACAGGCTCTCTAGATTAGATGACTGAAAATCTTATTTAGAAATGTCATATATATCTAAGTGAAACCCAGAGACTACTTGGCTGATGTTCATGTCGACCTCCATTTTGATGGGTGGTGAGTCCTGTCACATTTTCTTTGGTTTTCCTTTTTTTACTGCTTAGCCCCTGCCTCAGTCCAAGTGTGTGGGAAAATGTCATCCTGGATTTGTCAAGCGGGCTCGAGAAGGTGAACCCATTTGCTGCTATGACTGTGTTCCTTGTCCAGAGGGGACCTTCTCCACTCAGGAAGGTGGGTCACACCAAAGAAAAGGGCAGGCCTTATGGAAGAGGTTTCATCCAAAGTATTGTCATGAAAGTGCAAGTTAAAAGACTGATGGAAGCTCAATTGGTCTTCTTGTCTATTTTTAATCTGTATATCTAAAGGAAAGAATAGCAAAAAGACCTTGGACAAGTGGCTCGGAATAGATAGGAGAGTGTGACTGACTGCAACCTCTACTACTGCCAGTGAAAATATATCTTATGCTTTTTAGTTTGAATATGTTCGGCCATGTTTGCCTTTCTAGGGACATAGAATAGGATAGGATAGGATAGGATAGGATAGGATTCAATGGAATGGAATGGAATGGAATAGCTTTATTGGCCAAGTGTGATTGGACACACAAGGAATTTGTCTTGGTGTAAATACTTTCAGTATACATAAAAGAAAAGAGACATTCGTCAGGAGTCAAGAATCATAAGGTACAAAACTTAATGATAGTCATAGGGTACAATAAACAATCAATCATACTAGGAAAGTTTCTTGAAATCTGAGGAATTTTTGTAGGCCCACCTCCTGGAAGGATTAATGTAATATGAGTCTCTGCTAGAGGTCTACTGAGAAGCGGAAGAAGTATGGACAATTATGGATACATATCATTACATCCTTATTACCAAAGCTCCCAGTAGCTATTCCAGATCTTTTGCAGGACTAGCTTTCTCTGCCAACCAACTAGAGTTCACAAAGCTGGCATCCTGTGAGTCAAGTACATTAAGATGTGCCATCTGACAGGACCCAAGAATTTTCCCTAGACAGATTGATTCATTTTTTTTTAACAACTAATAATGTAGATTCCTCTTAAGATTCTGCACATTACACAGGAAATCATTTGGGTCTCCACTCAATTTCAAAGAATTATAGCTTTTTTTAAAAAAAGAAATGTTATTCCTCTAATCTTCTTTCTCCAGAGATCTTAGGAAATATAATTTGGAAAATGCCCCTAGTAAAAATTGTTGTCCAAAAATGTATTTCTTGAAAAGTGAAAGGGTAAAATATTAAAATAATATTGCTTTTTGGTTGTCTCAGATACAGAAAAATGCACCAAGTGTCCAGATGATAAATATCCAAATGAGAATCAAGTCGATTGTATCCCTAAATTTAAAACATTCCTGTCTTATGAAGAACACCTATGCACTATCCTGGTCTCTTTTGCCTTACTTCTCTTCCTAACCACAAGTCTTGTTTTAATCATATTCATTAAAAATCAAGAAACCCCCATTGTCAAAGCCAACAACCGGGACCTCTCTTACATCCTCCTGGTCTCCCTCCTGCTTTGCTTCTTGTCTCCTTTTCTCTTCGTTGGTCAACCAAGGAAAGCCACCTGCCTTCTTCGACAAACAGTTTTCAGCATCATCTTCTCAGTTGCCATTTCTTCTCTTTTGGCCAAAACCATCACAGTGGTGCTGGCTTTCCTTGCCACAAAACCAGGAAACCGAGTGAAGAGATGGTTGGGGAAGAGCTTGGCCAACTCCATCATCTTTTCTTGTTCTGCTGTCCAAATTATTATCTGCTCCATCTGGCTTGGAGTTTGTCCACCCTTTTCTGATTCTGACTTCCACTCCCAGCCTGGAGAGATCATCCTGCTATGTAATGAAGGCTCTGTTCTCATGTTCTACATCACCCTCAGCTACCTGGGCTTCCTGGCTTCCATCTGTTTCATGGTGGCTTTTCTAGCCAGAAATCTCCCTGGGACTTTCAATGAAGCCAAGCTAATCACCTTCAGCATGCTAGTCTTCTGCAGTGTCTGGGTTTCATTCCTGCCCTCTTACCTGAGCACCAAAGGGAAATACATGGTGGCTGTGCAGGTCTTCTCCATCTTGACCTCCAGTGCTGGTCTGCTGGTCTGTATCTTCATCCCCAAGTGCTACATTATCATTCTGAGGCCAGACCTGAATACAAAGGAGCAGCTTACAACTAGAAGAAATGTATAAATATGAAACATGGGACATCATAACATAGATGGACAGGAAAGTAAACTAAAGCTTGCTAATAGTGAATATTCATGCTTACATGAAATTAAATATGCATATCTACAACTATCATCTTATCTTCCTTTTCTGAAATGTATGTTTAAAATGTTAAATCATGGCAACTGGACCAACATTTGTTAAAATGAGACATTTCATACTCACCCTAATAACTTCTTCAGTCAAAATAAATTTTGTTAGGCAGAGTCAGAAAATAATTGGAATGTACTAACTCTTGTCACAGCAACTATAGAGGTTTCTCCCCCAAATGTATTTCAAAATGTAAATGAAGACTCAATCATCCAGGGGGAAAAAATGATTTAACATTTTTAGACACTTTTGGCCTAAATGATTTACATTTTTTATAAATATGTGCATCTTTTTGTCTGTAGGATTTCCTTCCATTATTTTCTGAAGAGAAATTCTTCCAGTCTACACTGAATGAATAATAATTGCAGTGAGCTTTAATTATTTATTTTTGCCTCCTTTATTTGATTCAAAAGAACAGATGTTAGCAGCAGGATTCACATTGTTGCCATGTACCAGCCAGAGGTGGTATGCAGAGATGGAAAGCAGGTTAGTGGAGTGGGAAGGGAATGAGATTTTGCAGTAACCTTCCCCCAGGAGTGGGGAGGGAATGGGGATTTTGCAGTATTCTTCCCCTGCCATGCCCACAAAGCCATGCCCACCAAGGCATGCCACTCCCACAGAACCATCAGTAAAAAAATTTTAATCCCACCACTGGTATCAGTCCCATGTATGGGTGTGGATAAAGCAACACTCTGTGTCTAAAAGTCTGTTTTGAATACGGAGGTTCGTTGAATGTATTTGGTCTTCCCTTTCCAATTCTCAGCCATTCCTAGTCCTGCTGTGAAAATAACCAGAGATGTCCAAAAAGTCAGAGGGAATTTGGATTTGGAGGAATGAATGTGACCTAGGTCAAATAGAGACTGACCCTGGGGCTCTGTTCCAACTCTCTTTTTCATATTCTCCTAATGTGTGAATTGCCTAAGCCTAGTGAATTGCATAACGATGCTCAGGAAGACTGTGATTGGAGAATGAATGCTTTCCCAGATAAATAAATCTGTTGTGGCTGACAAATGCACATTGGTCCAGGAGTGGGCTGTTGGAGTGGGCTGACGAGTGCACATCCGTCCAGGAGTGGGCTTCTGGAGTGGGCTGACAAGTGCACATCAGTCCAGGAGCGGGCTTCTGGAGTGGGCTGACAAGTGCACATCGGTCCAGGAGTAGGCTGCTGAAGTGGGCTAAGTGCACACCGGTCCAGGAGTGGGCTGCTGGGGGTCCTCGGGGGTTTGGAGAGCCCCTAGCTAAGATTTTATGCAGTTCAGAGAACCCTCAAATTCCACTCCTGGCTGGCCCCGCCCACCCCACCCAGCTCCTCCCAGGAGTCCCCACATTTTGGATGAGGTAAGTGCAGGGCATGCATAGAGTCTCAGGGAGGGCAAAAAATGGGCCTCCAGAAATTTGGAAGGCCAGAAATGGGCCTGTTTCCAGCTTTTAGAGAGCCTCTGGAACCTGGGGAGGCTGTTTTCACCCTCTTGGAGGCTTGAGGAAAATCTGCAAAGCCTGGGTGCCAGCTATGGAATTCATCGCTGCCACACAGTTGAAGAATGTGGGAGGGGGTGATGTAAATTGAGTAGCTCTTAGTAGACAAAATAGATTATTTTGATAGTTCAAGGTTACAGAGTGTGGCGCAGAGAAGAATAAAACTTACTGTGGGGTTGGTGCATGTGATCTGGTGATGAGGGAAAAAACGGTGGAGGGTGTAGCTTGGGACTGTGTGGGAAGCCAGAAAAAAAATCAGTTCCGGACTTCCCTAGAATGTGCCAGGTACTGTTCCAATAAAAGTACTTTGAGATGGCTTGTGTCTTGGAGTTACTGGAAAGAATGGAATTTCTCTGGAACGTGTCGTATTTTGTAATAATACTCTTAACACGTGAGTTCTCTGCACAGAAACTGCTTTTATTTTTCTTAACTCCTCCCTTCCGGTTCCTTCATACTGTGTCACCTCAAAATATGTCCCTCACTACTCTGTCTAACATTGGCTCCTCTTCACAGTTAAACATCAACAGGTTCCATTTACCCTACACCATAGAACACTGACACCGAGAAGGGCAAAAACACCCCCCCCCCGGCTGTGCTGCAGGAGTCTGACTAGGCCACGCCCACCACAGCCACACCCACCCAGCAACTAGGCAGAAAACCCTTTGCTAAATTTTTTTGAAGCACACCCCCACAAGGGTCTAGTGCCACCAATCAGGCCTCCACAGGCTGTGAAAGGAAGATAGTTTTTGAAATTGAAAGAGAAACAGCCTGAGAGGTGAATTCAAGGATGCTGGATTATGAAAAATCCAGTTCAGTTTAGTGTTAAAAATGAAACTAAAGATACATTTTTAAAGTTATAGTAGTTTTCCTTTTCTGAGTAAATTTGCTTCTTTATCACCAAACAATAATTTGAAGTCTTCGAATCTAATGGTAAATGGTCCATTAGATGCTATCATGCCATTGCATATATAATAATTGCTTTTTTTTTTTAATTAATCTGTCCTTTGGTCAATTGGAGAGAGCATTTCTGGGGAGAAAAATTGTGATCACAGCAAAAGTCAAAGGGGCCAATGTCAGAGGCTTAGTAGACACTACAAGTGGACAAATGTTGGTACATTCGCATTTAGTAAAGAAGGCAGCATCTATGGGAAAAGAACCAGCCAGTTCCGACCAGTTCTGGAGAACCGATAATGGAAATTTTGAGTAGTTTGGGGAACCAGCAAATACCATCTCTGACTGGCCCCACCCCCATCTATTCTCTGCCTCCCGAGTCCCACTTGATTGGCTGGGTCTTCTTTTGTTGCCCTGCAAAGGAGAACAGAGCTCAAAAGCAGGTTAGCGGAGTGGGGAGGGAATGGAAATTTCACAGTATCCTTCCCCTGCCACGCCCACCAAGCCACACCACGGCCACCAAGCCATGTCCACAGAATGAGTAGTAATTTTTTTTTTTTGAATCCCACCACTGAAAAGAACCTCGTAGAAGTGTAATTCAGCAGACTGAGATGATCCTATTGTACAGGCATGTTGGAGTATCTTCCTCCAGTATCACTTTCTGGATGTATCCTAACCAGAAGGATGACAACCAGAGGTGGTATTCAGCAGGTTCTGACCAGTTCTGAAGAACTGGTAGCAGCAATTTTGAGTAGTTCAGAGAACCGTCAAATACCACCTCTGACTGGCCCTTCCCCCATCTATCCTCTGCCTTCTGAGTCCCAGCTGATTGGCTGGGTCTTCTTTTGTTGCCCTGCACAGGAGAACAGAGCTGGAAAGCAGGTTAGTGGGGTCAGGAGGGAATGGAGATTTTCCCTTTCCCCAGGAGTCGGGAGGGAATGGAGAATTTACAGTATCCTTCCCCTGCCACACCCACCAAGCCACGCCCACAGAACCAGTAGTAAAAATTTTTTGAATCCCACCACTGATGACGACCATTATAGAAGAGTGTCTCCAGGGGTATAGCTGCAACATTTCACCAGAATCCTTTTCTCCAGCTGCCCCTCTCTACATGAACCCCTGGAAGAGATCCAGAGGACAAATTATTACTCACAGTAATTACCACAATCCCAGACTTTGAGATGTCTACAGCTGCCTTTCCAGAGGCTGCCTTTGGTATAACATCAGACTGAAGCAACATGGAATGGATCTTGCATCAGAAAAAGATATAAGCCTCTACTTGTGCTGAATGGTATGCACAAGATTTAGGACACAAGACAGGAGCTGTGCTGCTGAATGTACCTTTCTCTCTTTTTCAAATGAACCTCGATTTGTTTCTGTTTGAATAAGGAAATTCAAATGCCATTTTCTGAGAGTGCTTTGAAATCATCTAACTTTTCTTTGGTAACAGGAGGTTGATTCAGCTCCATGAATTATGGACCTCCTGTTTCTTCTTTTGATATTGCTGTTGTCCCAGACAGTCTCTGGGAAGCTTAGAATGAAGTGCCTGCTGAATTCGGTGCGCCTGGATAGAGAAAGACCCTGGAGCTACTACAGGCTAGGAGATCATCTCATTGGTATAGTCACCAGCGCAGTAACACTATCACAGAAAATATTGCTTTTCAACCTGCTTCCTTATAATCAGCCTCACTTGTAAGTTATTCAGTGTGATGAAATTGTTTTCCTTCCATCTGCAGTTCTAGCACTCTCATTTTTAAATTTTTTTATTAAACATAACCTTTAAAAACATTCAACATGGTGGAGTCATTTTGGCATAGCTTTTGGTCATTATTCTAGTGAAAGATAATAGAATATAGATCTTATATACATTTGTACATATACAAACATTTATACATTTACTCATCCTTACTTGCATCTTTCAACATTCTTAGTATTATTTTAGTCTCATGATCACAGATGTCCTCTTAACAACTCTTTTCCATCTTGAACCCTTCCTTTCTGTCCTCACCAATAGTAACATCTATTCCAAATTATATATTTATACTTATTTTTCATCTCTAGTGTTAGCCTATCCATTTCAGTGCAGGTCAGAATTTTATTTATTACTTCCTCTTCACTAGGGATTTCTTTCTCCTTCCACTTCTGGGCAAATACCATTCTTGCCGCAGTGATGATGTTGTACTCTTGTTCTTTTATTCTGCTTACTCCTATATTTCAGGAAGTGATTAATTTTGTTAATGAATAAGATTTCCATGGCTTTTCTGTTTTGTCTTATTTAGTGGAAGGAACACAAATTCAAAGATGGAGCAGAAGAAAATTACCTGAAAGAAGTCCACATTATTTTCCTCTCCATGTTAAATCTAGAATTTATGACTTGAATAATGATGTTTGTTTAAAGTGGTGATTGTTGTAGTTAACCGTGACCAGCTCATTTCCATATTTTTATAACTGCTTGTCTCATCCTTACAGGAATAGAGGATAACTTGCTTTAGAACAGCTTTTGTGGGTCACTTATGAAATATTCTCTTCCTTTTATGATGGTTGTACTTTTAAAAAAGAGTTATTTTGCAGCCTAGGGACAGTTCTGATGAAAATTACTGCTGCTATAAATAATAAGAGTATTTGTGATTCTTATCTGCTTCTCATTTTCTCGACATTTACAAACATTAAATTTGATGAGTGACTCTCATTTGCCTCTTGTTTTTGATCAGTATTGACTTCAGACTCCACAGTCATGTTGTCAGCATTCCAAAGAAACTCCTCAATTCCTTTCTCAGAGACAAAGTCCATGCAAATAAGAATTTATTAAAGATGTCGTGTTGGCACATCTGGGAAAACCCAAATCAAAACTTCCAGGTTTTCCCTTCCCCACAATTGAAAATCAAAGATCCATCCCCTGCACCCATCAATCCATCACAAAGGACCCATCAAATGTTGTTCTATCCGAAGCCAAACCTTCGCCCACTCTCATCAAGATGCAGAATGACATGTCCTTGACTTTTGAGAAGAATGTTGTTGAATCTAATCTACTACTCGCTAAGAAATTCCCCCTCCCAAATTCCCAGGCATTAACTGTGGCAGCCTTGAAGCTTCTAAGAAAATATATGGCTAAAACAAATATGGCTTCCATGGTTGACACATGTGTCGATAAAAAGGGTGAAATTAAAATAAAGGTATTGTGTTACTGCTATTGATAATGCTTGTATTAACCAAAGCATTTTTTCACATTAGTTTACCTTATGGTTACAAAGGAATAGAACGCTTTATTTTCACCATTCAAGAGATCAACAAGACTATCCAGCTCCTGTGCAATCTCACACTTGGCTACAATATCCATGATAACTATTTGAACACACTTGGCACTTCAGAAGTCTTGCTGGACATGCTCTCCCCTGGAAAAGCCAATGTTCCCAACTACAGCTGTGGAAGGAGGGACAACATTTTGGCTCTTTTTGATGCAGCTGACAGGGAGATTTCCAACCAGATGTCCACATTAGTAGGCACCTACAAAGTCCCACAGGTCTGTGTGTATGTTTCTCTATATAGTAAAGTGAAGTGGTTGTGGTAGTGGGTACATGATAGATCCAACTATATCTTCTCTATGGAGATCAAGAGCTACTTTTTAATGTGTCAATTGTAGGTGTCATGTCTGGGAACTGGGATATGCGTTAAGATGGGAGCATATATCAAAATAGTCATATCCTCTCATGATAGCATTTCTGTTGCTTTGGGGGCTTCTCCTGCATACTTGTGAAGATGAGGAGAGGCTCTGTGTCCAATCAAAGGATCTTCTGTACAACAAGAAAGTGCAGCACTGATGGAAAGCCCACATTTTGCACATGATCTTAGAAAAATGGTGATAATGCTGAACAAATGCCATATTCATGAAAAATGTTAGGAATGTAAGCAACCTAACAGCTATTTGAGATGCAAATATATAAACCAGGATAGACATTTTAAAACTATCTTTAAGAAAATGCAAAACTGTAGTTGGGTATGTTTTTCTCAAATGGCCATAAGATGGAGCCAGAAACCTGGGTTGTTTAGTCTTAGTCTCAGAAGAGAGTGTGAGTGTATCTTTGTTTCCTTCTGTTGGAAAGTATTGCCATTCCTCCATTTTCCTCTTAATTGACTGCTATTCTGGATTTGATGTAAGTCTGATACTGAACTGTTTTTGACACTGGACTTTGTTACTGGATTATCCCTGGATGAAAACTGACTGATTTACCTGTGAATTACTTTGGATTGCTTGCTTGGACTTTGCTTAACGTTTCTGGAAGAAAAAAACCTACATTTACTGTACAGTGTATCTGTGTGATGTGTGTGTGTATTATTCAAACACTACTCTCAAATACGTCTCCCTGTATGTGCTCATTCTCCTAACGGGGAATTACCTCAACAAAAATAATTGTGAAAGAGATTATTTGCATCCATCAAAGAAAGGGACCGAGGTACTTGGCATTACTTTCACAGGTTTTCTGAAGAAACATTTCAACTAATCAATGGGGACAGAGAGTTAATTGATACAAAACACTTTTTTCCCCAGCAATTTAAAAGTAAAAAGTTAATCAGTGCCTGTAACATCGATATTTCTGTGGGTAAGAAGACCTGATCCCCAAATATAACACAGCATTCTTCCTTGCTTTTCCAGATCAGTCATAGAATTGCTTCAGAGACACTGAGTGACAAAAGTAAATTCCCATTTTTCCACCAGATGCTCCCCAAAGAAGGGTTTCAGTATTCAGCAATTGTCCAAGTGCTCCTTCATTTCAGATGGACCTTGATTGGTCTCCTTGCTCCAGACACAGAGGAGGGAGAAAATTTCCTGAGGATTTTCCCTCCTTTGCTTATCAGGAAAGGAATTTGTGTTGTTATATCACAACGATTCTCAATGACTGGAGATCTAGTACCCTTTAGGGATTCCAGCTTTTCTCGCTGGAAACAAGTCAATGTCTTTGTTCACTTCACAGAACACATTATCGTTTCAAGCACATTTCATATTTTTCAGATAACACTTGCCACTTTGTCAGGACCCATCAGAGAGAAAATCTGGATCACCACAACTTTGGGAAACTATATAATGCAACATCTTGGATATCACAAATACATCCATAGTATTTGGAGCTTTGAATTTATGCAAAAAATAAGGCCAACCTATGGTGCTTTTGAAGCCTTTTCCTTTATAGACTCCCAGTATGAAGACAAGAGTTTTCAGTGTTCTTTTTCAACACATGTTTATGCTGTCAAAGGCCGGAAAAGATGCACCCAAAAAACTGCTGTGGAGACAGAAGATGAATTGAACGGGATGTTGGTTGAAAACAGTGATTCTGGTTACATTATCTTTATGACTCTGGCTCATGTCTTGAAGGCTGCATATTCATCCAGATCCTGGAGAAGAGGGAAGGAGGTCCAAGAGACACTGGAGGTTCCAAGGCTGAAGCCGTGGCAGGTATGGGGGCCCAAGAAGGATTCAACATACTAAATTCCTCTGGAGAAGGAATCCATTAGAGAAAGAGGGAAAGCATATCCTTGGGCTACAAAAGGCCAACAGATTTGGCCAATCTAGTTACTTGGGGGATAATTTACCAAGGAGCTGGTACCAGATATATTTTGATATTAAACACTTCTAATTTTAAAAGGGTAATTGCCCTTTTAACAATATCCCTGTATGTATAGTTTGTGATTAGCACTGTAGAATTTTACTTTTATAAATTTGAAGGAGACCCCTGAGCCTCAGCTGAGTTCTATTTTTCCCTGGTGAGTAGCTCATGAATCATGCTGAAATGAGGAAGGCAACTTTTAGTTGTTTATTCCTGCAAAAAATAGAACCTCATGCTTGGGACAGAGGTCCATTTCAAATACTTTCAGTAAAAATTAGCTCACAATTTTATACAAAATGTTCCTTTGTTGTTTACAACATGTCTTCTTTCACAAGATCAGAGTTCACACTTGGTTGATTACATTTGTCCTTTTTGGTACAGGATTGCATTTGTTGTATTTAGTACAAGATAGAAAAAATCTTTCTAATCTTATTATTCTCAGGAATGCTTTTGCTGCATGTGGTTTGTCAGTTTTGCAAGGAAGCTGGCAAAGAGGGGCACATAAAGAGTCTAGTGGGTAATTTAATCAACTATAAATTTGGTGGCTTCTTTCTACATAACTTGATCACTTCCTGGATGACTTGGTCTTGAAACATTATTTGAAACCTTTCCTTATTAATAGTATTCTTTTCCTATAGAAGTTATTGTTTTTCCTAATCTCTTTTTTGCTGTTGTTCACTTTAGTTGATACCTGCTGTAGAATGTTTCCTATAATTGATCAAATGTGTCTATTATATAGTCTCAATACATATGTTTTCAATATACGATTGCCTAGTTTTGCTGAACCTTTCTTATTCACTTATGAGCTTAGTGATAACCCCAGTTGTCCTAATTAAGCATGTTTGCACATTAAGAAAAAAAACGTAGAAGAAAAATTCATACATGAAAATACCAGGTGGGATAGAAAAAACCAAGTTTTCTGCTTTTAAAATTCTTTTATGTTTCCATTCTAGTTCCATCCCTTTCTGGAGAAGAATGAGTTCCACAATCTTTCCCACTGGAAAGTTTACCTGGACCATAATGGAGAAATAGCTGCAGATTTGGACATTGAGTTCATGGTGATTTCGCCAGAGGGGGATTTGATCAAAAGGAAACTGGGGAGTGTTGAAAGACAGAGAGTTATTATTAACGAAATTGCTCTTTCCTCTCTAAATCTGCTCAACAAGGTAGGTCAAATATTGCTGTGTTTTCTCTTTTTTTCTAAAGATTATGACCCATTTCAAGTGGGTTAATTCTAGACACCAATGTGGATGACCCTTACTGGGAGTTGAATATACAGAAGAGAAAACTTAACATTTTGTTAGATGGACTGTGGGGACTTCAGTACCATTCACGAAAGTGTCCTTCAGATACCATGATAAGGAATATTCTTCTAAATGGATTTAGTCATGTCCAATATTGGATGCTGGGTAATTATTCTTTTGGGATCAAGCTGGTGAGAAATATTCAAGTGCTGGCATTTGTGTTGCTAATAGCTTCAGGTTCTTTTAACCAATGTCTGCATTAAGGTTTGGACTGAATCAGATCAGAGGTGGGATTCTACCAGTTTGGCCCGGTTCTGCTATACTGGTAGCTCCGAAGATCAGCTGACAGTGAACAACAATCTTCTGTTCTTCTGTTTGTCCCACTCGCCTGCCTGGCCTCTAGGCTGTCTTTTATTTCCTGCTTTTTCAACCTCAGCTGCTTTGTGTGGCACAGCAGAGGTTGAAAAAGGAGGAAATAAGATTCAAATGTTGTGCATGGGCATATGCACAAAGCACGTGTGTATGCATGCAAAATGCACATTCACCAAACCGGTTGTTCCACTGGTTGAATCCCACCCCTGAATCAGATGTGTTAAGTTTGGGTAATGAGAGGCTGAACCAGAGCATGAGTGCAACAAATACTTTATTGTGACAATAAAGGACTGAACGTGCTAGCCAAGCCTGGGACTGGCTCGCAGCAATCAGCAACTGGTTGGACCCCGCAGCCTGCTTTTATAGCTGGCTGCTGGGGAGAACCAACCAATGAGCGAGGGGGCAGCCGCCCCCGCAACGCGAACGGACCTGAGTGGGAACTCCTTAGAGTTCCAGGGACATAACACCCCTTTCCCCCAGATGCGAACACGCATAGTCTTGGAGGTAGGCAGGAGGTTTATGCTGGCGCCCAGAACGGTGCAACTCGGGTGGGTTGTCTGTCAGTTCAGAGTCTGTAGGGGAAGGCAGGATCGGTAGGGAGTCACGAACGCGTCCCTCGGTTCGGGTTGGCTCGGGACTCGTAGGGCTGGTCACTGGGGACGTGCTTCCGTTGACTGGTTTGGACTGGTCAGCCATCTGGACGTCGCTGTCCGTGTTTGGATTCCCTGGATCGGCTGCTGGTGTAATCAGGTCACCGGAATTGGTGCTGATGTGGGGTTGATGCTGTGGCCTTGCCCCGGTCTGTAATTCTGAGTCACTGCTGACGAGGGTGCTGTGACGCCTTCGCAGCTGGTCTAGGTGTCTTCTCCAGACTCGGCCATCCTCCAGTCTGACCCGATATGACCTGGGTCCAGTGATGGCCATGATCTTGCCCGGGATCCACAGTGGGTCTCCAGCGAAGTTCCTCGCGAATACGGGTTCCTGTAAGACAAAATGCCTAACCCCCGATGTGGAAGCGAGGGGAGAGTCAGGGCAGTAATGTGGGTGAAGCCTGTCCAATACAGTCCTCAGGCGTCTGCCCATCAGGAGCTCAGCTGGGGACTTATTAGTGACTGTGCACGGAGTTGAGTGCTGGCTCATCAGGAAACGGGAGAGTTTATGGTGCCAGTCATCCTTGCTGAACCTAGCTAGAGCTTCTTTAGTGGTCCTAACGGCTCTTTCAGCCAATCCGTTACTGGCAGGATGAAATGGGGCCGTGAAGATGTGGCGGATGCCCAGGTTGGCAGCGAAACGGCTGAACTCGGCTGATGCGAATTGGGGGCCATTGTCGGAAACAATGGAGTCTGGAAGCCCGTGTGTTACAAACAGGCGAGTTAATACCTTGGTAATCGCTAGTGTGGTGGTTGTGGATAGTTGTGCCACGTCAATCCACTTAGAGTAGGAGTCCACGACCACCAGGAACATTTTTCCGTGCAATGGGCCGGCTAGGTCGATGTGAATTCTGGACCACGGAGCGCTGGCGCTTTCCCACTTAGTGGGGGTGGTAATTGGAGGGGCTGGACGGGATTCCTGGCAGGGATGGCAGGAGCTTACCCATCTGATGATGTCCTCGTCGAGGCCCGGCCACCATACGTAGCTGCGTGCTAATGCCTTCATTCTGACGATGCCAGGGTGCCGCTCGTGCAACGCCTCCAGAACTCGGGTAAGCAGTGAGGTTGGGATGACCACTCGAGTGCCCCACAGCAAACAGCCCTGCAAACTGGATAATTCCTGCAGGCGGGTCTTGAAAGGTGTAAATTTGTTTTCAACATCACCGCCCGGCCACCCCCTCCTCACCCAGTCCAGTACCTGGGCGATCGTTGAGTCAGTCTTGGATTTGGCCGCAATGTCAAGGGCAGTGATGGGGAGGTCCAATTGGGTGACCTCAAAGATAGCATGGACCGGAGCAGGGTCTTCAGCTGGAGCCGGCAGGGGGCAGCGGCTGAGGGCGTCTGCGTGGGACAATGTTTTACCTGGGCGGTGTATGAGTCTATACGAGTATGCCGCTAGGAAAAGAGTCCATCTCGTCATTCTAGGAGACAGGACTTGAGGGGTCTGTTTGTCCCCAGCTAGTAGACCCAGGAAAGGCTTATGATCCGTGACCAGCTCGAAAAAGTGGCCAAAGAGAAATTCGTGAAATTTCTTCACTGCTGCGACAGCTGCTAGAGCTTCCTTATCGATCTGGCTATAATTGCGCTCTGTGGCAGAGAGCGTCCTGGAAAAAAAAGCGATGGGAGCCTCGGAGCCATTGGGGAGCCTGTGGCTTAACACTGCCCCAATTCCAAAAGGGGATGCGTCTGCTGCTAGCACTAATGGAAGGTTGGGGTCGAACTGGATAAGGACCGCCTCTGACGTGAGTAGTGATTTGATGGCGCGAAAAGCGGAGTCTTCTTTGTGACCCCAGTGCCAAGGCAATTTTTTATCCAATAGTCTGTGCAGGGGTTCTGCCACTGATGCTTTATGGGGCAGGAAGGACGCGTAAAAGTTCAATAGCCCCAAGAAGGCCTGCAGTTCAGTTTTGGAGGTTGGAGTGGGTGCCTCGTGAATTGCCTTAACCTTGGACTCCAGGGGGTGAATGCCTGAGGCGTCAATTTTATAACCCAGAAAGT
Organism: Pseudonaja textilis; assembly: GCF_049901715.1. Lineage (NCBI taxonomy): Eukaryota > Metazoa > Chordata > Lepidosauria > Squamata > Elapidae > Pseudonaja > Pseudonaja textilis. The sequence continues at coordinate 9,715,172 of NC_141991.1, forward strand.
CCACCTGTCTAGTGGCAATGGCACATTTTTCTTTTTTTAATTTGAGGCCATGCTGTCTGAACCTCTCTAACACCGCTCGAACTCTCTGGAAGAGTTGGGGTCTGTCCCTGGCCGAGACTAAGATGTCGTCGAAGTAGGGTACTACACCAGGGAGGCCCTGCAAAATCCGCTCCATGAGGGATTGAAAGATGCCTGGGGCAACACTTACGCCAAATTGGAGACGCTTGCACCGGAAAGCACCCCTGTGGGTGACAATGGTCTGGAGTTCCGCTGTTTGGTTGTCAACAGGGAACTGTTGATACGCTTGAGACATGTCCAATTTGGCAAAAATGCTGCCAGGTTCAAAAGTGTGTAATAAATGCTGAATGACGGGCACTGGGTAAGCGCTAACTTGTAAAAACTTATTAATTGTGGTCTTGTAGTCCGAGCAAATTCTCAGGCTACCGTCTTTTTTGAGGGGTGTGACAATGGGCGTCTCCCATTTGGCGAAATCTGTTGGCTCAATGACCCCTTGTTTTAATAATTTATCCAATTCCGCATCTAATTTAGGCCGAATAGCGAATGGGACTCTACGCGGTTTTAGCCTGATTGGGACTGCCTGGGGGTCGACTGAGAATGAGATAGGGGTACCGTTATAACACCCCAGCTCATCGCTGAATACATCTGAGTAATCAGCGAATAAGGAGTCAGTGTCAGAGGTTGAGACAGCATGGACTCCTGTTAGCCCTAGGCCGAGATGGGGAAACCAATCAAGCCCCAAGAGTGTGGGGAGGTTGCCGTTAACTACCACTAGAGGTAGGTGACCTTTGAAAGCTTTAAAATTGACAAGGAACTTGCCTCTGCCGATTACAGGAATGTCCTTCCCTGGTAGTCCTTCAGGCTAAACTGGCACTTCTGGAGCCGGCTTCTTGATAGACTGGGCTGTAGCCTCTTGAGGGTGCTCCACGAGATAATTGAGAGCGCTGACCCTGTGTCAACCTCCATGCGACAAGGTTTACCTTCTAACAAAACGGAGAGAGAGATTTTACTAATGGTATGGCAAGTGTGCTTGGCATGGTGGTGAGTGCGACAGTTCAATACTTGCCTCTGAGGTCCAGAATGTGAGAAGGAAGGGTGCCTTTGTGCCGAGTTGTGAGAGGCTTGACAGACTCTCGCGATGTGCCCCTTTTGTGGCAGATGTTGCAGGTGGCTCCTTTGAATTTGCAGGTGGCCCTCGGATGAGATCCACCACAGGATAGGCACAGGGTGATGTGCTTGGGTGGACTGATGCTTTCTTGCTTGGCTCCTACCTGCGGATGCCTGGCGTTGGTGAGGCGGTGGATGTCGTTTTCATCACTGGGGCCTTCCTCTATGACCACCTCCTCGGAGTGGACTGGAACTGTCGTTAGCTTGGAAGTTGGACCATGGATTTCAGTGGCTGAGTGTGCTGCCAGTTCTGCTGCCAGGGCCTCCTCGACGGCTTGTGCGAGGTTGAGGTCCTTCTTAGCGAGTAGGCGCCTTTGGAGGTGGAGATCCTTGACTCCGCAGACTAGCTGATCGAGGAGCATGTCCTCCAGGTAGGTTCCAAACCCACAATGGAGTGCTGCGGTCCTGAGGGCGGCCATGTACTGGTTGATGGTCTCTTTGTCTGATTGTTTCCTCATACGGAAGGTGAATCGCCTGGCAATCTGTGAAGGTCTGGGAGAATAGTGGTTAGTAAGGATTTCTAACAGTTCAGACCATGGAACGTTTTTTAACTCACGTGGAGCCACGAGTGCTGTGGCAGTGTCAAAGATGATGGCTCCACAGTAGATCAGGAAATATGATTTTTTCCGGTGCTCCCCTGCATCAGCCAGCCCAATTGCGTCGATGTAATGGTTAAAGCGGTTCTTGTATGACTCCCACTTCTCCTCATCCGGCTTGAATGCTGGGAAGACTGGATTGGAATTCATAGTGAGGAAATCGGTTGTACAATCTGTTGGAAAAAATCTCTCTGGGGCAGCAGCAGAAGGTTTCTAGTGCCTGTGGCAGGCAAGTGATTTCAGCTCTGGAGAGGCTTTTTCACAATCCTCTCTCTCTCTCTGGGCTAAACATGAGGTTAGGCTGCCGGCCGTTGGCAGCGTTTTGAAATTCGCGCCTGCGTGGGCGTCAGTGACTTGACTTACAGCACCGCGCTGTATTTTTAGGGCAGAAATTCAAATGACAGCCGTTTGAATTTCGCGCCTAAAGAAATGAGCGGCTGCGGCTCGCAGCGCTTCACTTTTCCTGTAGCTAGGCTAACAAGCGGCTACAGACGCTTCTCACTTTCGTTGCTTGCTGACCGCTTTCTCTGGCTGCGGATCAGCGTTTGCTCTCGTTGCTTGCTGACCGCTTTCTCTGGTGGCGGATCAGCGTTCGCTCTCGTTGCTTTCTGACCGCTCTCTCTGGCTGCGGATCAGCGTTGCTCTTATCGCCTGCCGATCGTTCTCTCTGGCTACGGATCGGCGGCTAGTGATTCAGCGGTTGCATTGTGCTTCTGGTAGCCATCCCATCCTCGTCGCCAGTGTTAAGTTTGGGTAATGAGAGGCTGAACCAGAGCATGAGTGCAACAAATACTTTATTGTGACAATAAAGGACTGAACGTGCTAGCCAAGCCTGGGACTGGCTCGCAGCGATCAGCAACTGGTTGGACCCCGCAGCCTGCTTTTATAGCTGGCTGCTGGGGAGAACCAACCAATGAGCGAGGGGGCAGCCGCCCCCGCAACACGAACGGACCTTAGTGGGAACTCCTTAGAGTTCCAGGGACATAACAAGATGAAATATAGTCATGACTGCTTAGAGGTCCTGTTGGTCCATGTGAGAAATAAGCCTCACTTTGTCCAGATTGAGGAATGTCTCTCTTGAAAGGTCACAGGTTGAATAGGATAGAATAACAGAGTTGGAAGGAACCCTGGAAGTCTTCTAGCCCAACCCCCCTGCCTAGGCAGGAAACCATGATATTCTATAATGTTTTTAAGCCCTCTAAACTTGGCCAGAATTATCCATATCTCTCTTTCACCCCACTGGGATAAAGCAATAGGCGTTCTGCTCCTCTGAAGAAGCTCCAAAAATGTTCATGTTTCACATGAAATCATAAAGGTTGTTTTGATAGGAGATAATGCCCATAACCTGGAAAGCCAAAGCACTGAAACAAGACTTTGATTGGAAGAAAAAACACCTTTTCATTCTGGAAGTAACAAGGGAGAATTTGAAAGGAGATGCTACTTAGATTTGGGCTTTGGCTTGTAAAATCTTGTTGGAAGACATATCCTTCTGAGTTCAGTTCCAAATGGGGAAAAAGACACTGGAAACATGGAGGCTGTTTGCAAAGATGGTTTAATGGTCTACAGCAGTGGTCCCCAACCTTTTTTGTACCAGGGACCAGTTTCACGCAGAAACACTTTTTCAAGGACCGGGGGGTGGGACACGGGACACGGACACTTTTTCAAGGAGGGGGGGGGGAGGAGTCGAGTTTGGTGGTTTGCTTGCAGATGTTTCATTACCTGACTAGATAACATCTGATGCTGTTACCTAGTTGGGTAATAAAACATCTGCCAGCAAACCACCAAGTTCAGGGAGCGCCAATGCCTCCTCATTGCAACCCTGAGCGACAGATATTCTCTTCTATTGGGACATTTAAAATGAAGGGTTTCAGCTGCAGATTCAGGAACTGCGCCGGGCTGAGGAGCTCCTTCAAAACTGAGCACTGGGCGGCAGCGGCCCGCGGCTGTCTCCGCGGCTCAGGACAAGTCCCTGCAGGATGGCTGAGAAGCCCCGCCTCTCAGCCCTGCCACCCTCAGCCTCATCCCTCGGGTGTCTCCCTCCCTCCCTCAGCCTTATCCCTCAGGTGTCTGCCTCGTTCCTCTCTCAGTCGCTCTCTCGCTCCTCCACCAGCCCAGGAAGAAACTGCTTCAAAGAAGCCGGTCCATGGCCCGGTGGTTGGGGACCCCTGGTCTACAGGATCACATGGCTTGGAGCTCTTTGGCGAAGAAAAGGGAAGAGATGCTTAGAGACCTTGGGTTTTATACCCTCTCTGACTTTGAACTTCCTGGGACACAGAAAGAATATTCTGATTGGTTGCTGTCAGAGGTCAGAGCTAGCTTTTTAGGTTGTCCGTTTGCTAAGTTTGGTTTAAACTTGGTGAGTGGTGCAAGAAAAGGCAATTAAATGGCTCTGCCTGAAGGAGGTAGATCTTTGCTATGTAGAATAGACTGGGCCAGGCCTTAATGGCCCATTAACAAAGGTGAGAGGGTGAGCTTCGGCCTCTTTGAGTTTCAACTTCCCTTTTAGGGGAAATATTCTTCCTTTTTAGTTTATCCTAAAATATTTCATTTTTTCTAGGAGAGGGGTGGGTTTTAACTGCCAACAATCTGAATGCAATTTTTTAAAACTTTATTGTTAGCTACATAAAGTCCCTCTGAGCAAAAAGAAGGATTCAAATTTAACTAATAAGAAATGTATACTTGTCTTTCCATGTAAGTTGGTGTCCCCTAGTTGTAGTTCTTTGTTAGAAAAAGACCCAGATGCAGAGCTGGACACATGTTTCCTAATCTTGTCCTGCTTGCTGAAGATGAAAAGATCCCTTTTTGAGGGACAGGTTCTCATGGCCTCTCCTGCATCCCATCTCGCCCCAGTGTCAGGGGTTCCAACCATTACCCTAATTAAATCATGAGCCTCGAGCCAAGCTTCAAAAGAATTCAAAAGATTGATTAGAAGCAATGTATCTGGCACTAACTCATATGAAGCCAACTCTGAGACATGCAATTTACTATCACCTATGACCCTATTTCTCCCCCACCCCCCTGAGTGTGTCATCAATCAGATTCTCCAATGAAACACATTGACAGGCTGGGTGTCATCAATCACGCTCTCCAATGAAGGATTTTCGCGGGCAGAAGATCCAGTAGCCTAGGCTACAATCTCCACAAGATAAGCTTGGAATGTGCTTTTGGCCTTCATCTACTACACAGCTTCCTAGTTCTAGAAACTAGGCAGTCTGTTTTAGTCTTATTTGAGAGCTGTATGAATTAAAGAAAGCCCTAATTTTAAAGGATTTTTCCCCTTTATATCTTAATTGAGGAATAGTTTTGGACTACTTTCAAAGGGAAGAAGTTCTGCAATGTTTTACATACTCCAGAAGAAGCCTATCCAGATCCTACCGATCCAAAGTTTCTTTCTTTACCACAATTATATTTTATTTAATAAATCTAATATAATAAAAATTAAATAAATCTTTTACAATCATTTATTTTCCAAAATTTAATGCAAGATCATTGTACTGTACTTTAATATCATAGGTATGTCAAGAATGGAGAAAGGTATGTTAAAACAAACTTGTTGTCACTTAAGGCTTAAATCTTTTCAATTCCATCCCTCCAGTCAGTGGTGGGGTTCAATTTTTTTTTTTATTACCAGTGCTGTGGCCATGGCTTGGTGGGCGTGGCTTGGTGGGCATGGCAGGGAAAGGATACTGAAAAATTTCCATTCCCTACCCACCCCACTAACCTGCTTTCCAGCTCTGTTCTCCTGTTCAGGGCAACAAAAAAAGACCCAGCCAATCAGGTGGGACTCAGGAGGCAGAGAATAGATGGGGCAGAGCCAGTCAGAGGTGGCATTTGCAGGTTTTCCACTACCAATTCTCTAAATGGTTCAAAATTTCCACTACCGGTTTTCTAGAATTAGTCAGAACCTGCTGAATACCATCTCTGCCTCAGAGGTGGTATTCAACAGGTTCTGACCAGTTCTGAAGAACCGGTAGCGGAAATTTTGAGCAGAGAACCGGCAAATACCACTTCTGACTGGAGATTTTAAAATGTCCTTCCTCTGCCACACCCACCAAGCCACTCATACAGAACCGGGAGTAAAAAAAATTGAATCCCACCATTGCTCTGCCTCCAGTCTTTCTTAAGTTGAAAAATCCTTTATTTCAATGTTAGATAACAAGATCAAAGGAGAGTGAGTAAATGAACAATCTGCCAGCATTTATCTCTCCTGAATCTGTTTGGAATGAGTCAATGATTTCAGACTTATTTAAGTGAAGCCCAGAAACTATTTGGCTAATGTTAATGTCTAGCTCCATTTTCATGCATGCTTTGTCCCAATCTATTTTCTTTCGAATTCCTTTCTTTTCTGCTTAGTCTCTGCCTCAGTCCCAATGTGTGGAAAATTGTCGTCCTGGATTTGTCAAGCAAAAGCAAGAAGGAGAGCCCATTTGCTGCTTTGACTGTGTTCCCTGTCCTGAGGGGACCGTCTCCATTCATGAAGGTAGGGGACACCAAGGAAAAGGGTGGGCCTTGTCCAATGGGTTTATCTGGAACACTGTCATGAAAGTGCAAATTAAGAGACAAATTGAAGCTCAAATGGGTTTTTTTTTGTTTTTGCCAGCAATTCGGCAGTTTGATTCTCACCTGGTTCAAGGTTGACTCAGCCTTCCATCCTTCCATGGTTGGTAAAATGAGGACCTAGATTGTTGCGGGCAATATACTGACTCTGTAAACTGCTTAGAGGGGGCTGTAAAACATATGAAGCAGTTCATAAGTCTAAGCACTGTTGCTATTGCTATTATTTTCAAATTGCACGATTTCATATCTAGAGGGAAGAATAGCAGAAAAAACCCTGAGGAAAACCCTAGAAAGAGATAGGAAGGTTTAGCAGATTGGACAAGCTTCTCTACTGCCAGAAAATAAATCTCTTCTGCTTTTTAGTTTGGATTCCAGATTATTTGTAGAACTAACTTTTCCCCCTAGCTAATTAGATTTCAAAAGGTAGGCATTCAGAGCCAAGTATATGAAGAAGTGCTATCTGTCAGGATCCAGGAAATGTGCTAGAAAAAAATAATTAATTCATTATCTACCTGTAATAATGTAGGTTCTGCAAACTGCACAATAAACCATCCAGGTTCCAGGACTTTTTTCAATTTCATAAACTATAAAAATATAGCTGGTTTTTTTTTTTTTAGAAAATGATATTCTTCTTACCTTCTCTCTGTAGATATTTTAAGCAATGCTTCTCGGAAAATGCTGCTGGTAGCAATTGTGGTTACAAGAAGGTATTTCATAAAACTACAGAATATTTTAAAAAATATTGCTTTTTTTGTTTACACAGATACAGAAAAATGCACCAAGTGTCCAGATGAAAAATATCCAAATGTGGACAGGATCCAATGTATCCCCAAAGTTATATCTTTCCTTTCTTATGGAGAACATCTGGGAATCATTCTGGTCTCTTTTGCCCTATTCTTGTTCTTAGCTACAGGCCTTGTTTTAATCATATTCATTAAACATCTAGAAACTCCCATTGTGAAAGCCAATAACCGAGACCTCTCTTACATCCTCCTGGTCTCCCTCCTGCTTTGTTTCTTGTCTTCTTTTCTCTTCATTGGTCAACCAAGGAAAGCTACTTGCCTTCTGCGACAAACAGTTTTCAGCATCATCTTCTCAGTTGCCATTTCTTCTCTCTTGGCCAAAACCATCACAGTGGTGCTGGCTTTCCTTGCCACAAAACCAGGAAACCGAGTGAAGAGATGGTTGGGGAAGAGCTTGGCCAACTCCATCATCCTTTCTGGTTCTAGTGTCCAAATTATGATCTGTTCCATCTGGTTGGGAATTTCTCCCCCATTCCATGACTCTGACCTCCATTCCCAGCCTGGAGAGATCATCCTGCAATGCAACGAAGGCTCTGTTCTCATGTTCTACATCACCCTCAGCTACATGGGCTTCCTGGCTGCCATTTGCTTCACAGTGGCTTTCCTGGCCAGGAATCTTCCTGGAACCTTCAATGAAGCCAAGCTGATTACCTTCAGCATGCTGGTCTTCTGCAATGTTTGGGTCTCCTTCCTGCCCACCTACCTGAGCACCAAAGGGAAATACATGGTGGCTGTGCAGGTCTTCTCCATCTTGACCTCCAGTGCTGGTCTGCTGGTCTGTATCTTCATCCCCAAGTGCTACATTATCATTTTGAGGCCAGACTTAAATACAAAGGAGCATCTTACAACCAGAAGAAATGTATAAATGTGAGTTAGAGGAAGGTGCTAAGAGATAAAAATGGGTCCTGGTCTGATTCAGAAGACATGATCTTAATTTTTGGAAATGAAAGTTTGCAAGGACATCCCATTCAAATAAAGAATTCCTCCAGAAATTAGCACATAGGTTTTCAAATTACCAGAAATAAGTTTGGTTGGGTGTATCATAGCTATATCTTTCTAGCACCCAAGAAGTTCTCAGCACTTCTCATTCCTTCTCGGACCAGGATAAATATGTTGTATTTAACAACTGTGCCACCATCTGCAACTATAACCAATGTGGAGAAAGTCTGGTTTTGCTGATGCATCTTCAGGAACACATAGTCAACCCTGGAACCATCTTGCAATTCTTCAGGGTTGCCACAATGAGGCAGGATAGAGCTGTGGGAAAGGAATGGGGAGTAGAGATAGCTGAAGGGAATATGTAGCCAAAATAACATTCTTTCTTCTGGGAACCAAGGACACTATCATTAACACCTGGAGGGGCATGGATAGAAACCATCTGGATTTGGGACTGATTGGGGCTTGTAATGATTGTGTGTAATGGAGGGAAGAACTTTGGATTTTGAATTGGGTGGGGAAAACTCAAGGAATTTCAGAATTGGATTTCCACCAGCTGTGCCAAGATAACATGCCTAATAATTCTGTACTTTGAGGAAGCGTCTGGCCTTGGAGTTTTGATTTCATCTGGGCTGTTACTTGGGACCCCAACAATGGCCACGTTTTTTTTTTTTTTACAGTGTCTTCTGTTATTCTGTTGTTTTAGAGAAAAACTGTTAATCATATACATGTGCCAATTTTCTTCAAACCATGTATGTGATTAACTTAGTTTTCAAAGATTGGTATGAAATGTTTTGTTTATTTTTTTAACTGTTCATTTTTTAATTTGTTTTTCTTCTCTGAGTCCTCCTTTGAATGATGTATTTCATTGAATATAGCTGAGCTAATCTTTAATTTACAATCTTACACAGAACATTGGATTAAATTCAATTCCTGCAGGTATATATCCCCCCCCCCCTGTGCATGTCTCTCTGTGTGTATGTGCATTTAAATTCCATGGCATTTTCCTAACTGTTCTTCTAACAATCCTCAAAGGATATATTGAATATTTATCTTTAAATTTTTCCATATTTGAAAACTATTTTAAATCTTTTTTGCATGTCCACTGAGCCTAATAAAATGTCCCTTCACATTTTTCACATTTCCAACTCTACAAAGCTTTTCAATAAAAAGCCTATGATGTAATATCTGGAAATCTGTTTTAGTCAAATTGGTTTGAGAACCTTTTTCAGGGTAATTGCTCTCATCTTTGTCCGCAGTGCTCCTCATCTTACTATTAGGTCTTTCCCAAATTGAAGCAGGTAGAAAGGGCAAAATGTTCAAAACTCTTAAAAAAAAAACCCAGCATTGTGGGGGGTTTCTGGATTTCTCGGGGAATTTTATCCATTTGCTTTGGAGTTGCCAGCTCAAACTTCTCCCAGATCACAACACCAGATCATGCACCAAGCACCTTGACCTTCCTTGTTCAGATCAGGGCAAATCTCAGTAATTTTATCCAGAGAAAGCTTTTGAGAAATTTAATTTAAAGTTTGAAAGACATGGACTTTGGAGAGAATTTTATTCAAGAAATTAAAAATGTCAGAATTATATTTAATGGTGATCTAACTAAAGCAGGAGATATCCAAAAGAGGACAAGACAAGTTTATCTTTTGTCTCTTTTTTTCTTTTCTTTTAGCTCTTGAGAAATTACCTTGTCATAGCCAAGAGGAAAGAAGAGCAGAAGGAAGATTCCATTAGGTTAGTTTCCCAGCAACAGAATTAAGATTACAATGAGTAACAATGGGCTCAGAGGTAGTATTCTGTAGGTTCTGACCAGTTCTGGTCAGAGTTTTGAGTAGTTTGGAGAACCGGCAGTAACCTTCCCTCAGGAATGGGAGGGAATGGAGATTTTACAGTATTCTTTCCCTGCCGTGATCACCAAGCCATGCCACACCCACCAAGCCATGCCCACAGAACCGATAGTAAAAAAATTTAAATCCCACCACTGAATTGGCTGCAATAACATTCCAAGGAGCGTCAGCCTCTATATAAGGCTGGATTCCTTCTGTTCAATGGGAAAAACATTTAGCTCAAGTGTAATCCCTGGATATGAATTTCACTCTTGAACCTTAGATCTTTACAACCTTGACTCTGCTCTTGAGCCTTTCCATGCTCCTCCTTCAAAAACACACTTTGCAGAATGCAGTTGCTCCTGATGACCAATTTCAGAAAGGGTTGGCAGATGCAATTCTTTAAAAATTAGTAAAAAGTAAATGCCTGGACACATTGTAAGAATTAATTCAGTTGTGCTTGCAGATAGATTAGCAGCTAAAGGCCAGAGCCTATAGTAACAAACCTGTTGTCATGCCTGCAACATTTAAGCCTATGTTCAGTGCTAAAAAAAACTTCCACTGAGAAACCCATGCAGATTGGGAATGGATGGTCTAGTTTGACAGATGCTGAGAAGGCACACAGCCCAGGGTGGGGCTTTGCTTAGACGATGGTGGCCTGTGACATAGGGCAGCAAAATACCATCAAGAAATCCAGCTCAGCCCTCTTGGGAAATGGCTTAGGTTTAGGTACTTGATGCGTGGCTAAAATCCATCATGCAATACCTGTCTGGGACTTCACTTCTCAATGGTGAATTTGGTGCCACTGGATCTTTGTTTTTGTAGACTTCCAAACTTCTTCTTGATAATGGAGCCAGGCAACATAAGGCAAAATTAGGCATATTAGGCAACAGCATGACATTCAACTTGAAAAGTTCATCTTCCCTGGCTCTTTTCTTGTCCTGGTAGGCTCCATTAATGGAATGATTGGGAAAGTGCAGGTGTTGCAGGAAGCATCATTCCAAGGTACTTAAAGTTTGAAGGAGTGAAAATTGGAAAAATATTCTCAGAGTTCAGGGTCAGCTGACAAGCCCATAATTACTTTTGGGATAAAAGAATATTAGAGTTTGCAGCAATCCAACCAACACGTAAGTAAATAATTCAGCAGGATTCATTTATAGAATATTTAGCTCAAGTGAATTGTTATAAGCTTTACACATGCATATTTCCTCTCAATTCTTGGCAAATAGGTGGGGAAGAAATAGAGGTAGTGACAGATTTTATTTTCCTGGGTTCCAAGATCACTGCAGATGGGGACTGCAGCCAAGAAATTAAAAGATGCTTGCTCCTGGGGAGGAAAGCTGAACCAGCCATGACAAATCTAGACAGCCTATTCAGATTTACAGATAATCAGAGTTGGAAGGGACCTTGTAGGTCATCTACTCCAACCCCCCTGCCCAAGCAGGAGACCCTACACCATTTCGGACAAATGGCAGTCCAATCTCTTCTTGAAAGTCTCAACTGATGGCACTCCCACAGTTTCCGAGGGCAAGCTGTTCCATTGGTTGATTGTTCTCACTGTCGGAAAGTTTCTCCTTTTTTCCAGGTTAAATCTCTCCTTGTTCACTTTCCATCCATTATTCCTTGTCTGGCCTATAGGAGCTTTAGAAAATAGCTTGACCCCTTCCTCCCTGTGGCAGCCCCTCAAATATTTGAAGACTGCTATTCTGTCTCTCCTGGTCCTTCTCTTTACTAGACTAGCCAAGCCCAGTTCCTGCAACCATTCGTTGTATGTTTTAGCCTCCAGTCCCCCAATCATCTGGTTGCTCTTCTCTGCACTATTTCTAGAGTCTCAACATCTTTTTTATAATGTGGTGAACCAAACTGGATGCAGTACTCTAGGTGTGGCCTTACTAAGGCTTTATAGAGTGGTATTCGTACTTCACTTGATCTTGATTGTATATTAATACAACTTAGGATTGTATTAGTTGTTTGGTGGTGGCAGCACACTGCTGGCTCGTATTTAGCTGGTTGTCCACTAAGACTCCAAGATCCCTCTCACAGTTACTGCTATCAAGCCTGGTTTCACCCAGACTATATGTGTAATTTTGGTTTTTCTTGCCCAAGTGTAGGACTTTACTTTTCTCTATATTGAATTTCATTTTATTAGATATGGCCCAGTGTTCTAGTCTGTCAAGATCCATCTGGATCTTGAGCCTATCTTCTTGGGTGTTAGCTATTCCTGCCAGCTTAGTATCATCTGCAAATTTGGTAAGTTCCCCTTCTACTCCCTCATCTAAGTCGTTAATGAAGATATTGAAGAGTACTGGGCCTAAGGCGGAACCTTGTGGCACCCCACTGCTTACTTCCCTCTGTGCAGACTTAGACCCATTAAGAACTACTCATTGAGTATGGTTTGCCAGCCAGTTGCGAATCCATCTAGTGGTGGTGCTATCTATCCCAGTTTTTCCTAGCTTACTAAGAAGTAGGTTGTGGTCTACTTTATCAAATGCCTTGCTGAAATCTAAATATATTATGTCCACAGTATTCAAAAGCAGAGACATCACCCTGCCAATAAAAGTGCGTTTAGTCAAGGCTATAGTTTTCCCAGTTGCAATGTATGACTGTGAAAACTGGACTATAATAAAGGCTGAGCACCAAAGAATTGAGGCCTTTGAACTCTGGTGCTGGAGAAGACTACTGCAAATCCCTTGGACTGCAAGGTGATCAAACCGGTCAGTCCTAGAGGAGATCAACCCTGACTGCCCTTTAGAAGGCCAGATCCTAAAGATGAAATTCAAATACTTTGGCTACCTAATGAGAAGGAAGGACTCACTGGAGAAGAGCCTAATGCTGGGAAAAATTGAGGGCAAATGAAGAAGGGGACGACAAAGAATGAGGTGGCCAGATGGAGTCACTGAAGCAGTTGGCATGAGCCTGAATGAACTCTGGAGGATGGTTGACAGGGGCGGGATTCTATAAAATCTGAACTGCTTAGAATGTTAACAACCGGTTCTAGCGAATAGGTGCGAACTGGTAGAATCCCACCCCTGCATGTATGGCTCACTTCTACCTGTCACTATCAGGAAGTCCTACCTATTCCTTCATCTCCTCTCTTTTACTGAAACCTCAACTTAATACTTATAGACCAAGATGTATCTATCCATATGTACCCCTCTATATTCCTCCTCCAGATAAAAACGTTATCCTCCAACTATTTATACATATACACCAGTAACACAGGGACTTTCAATCACACCTACCAAACACTTGGCAATATTTGGGGGAGGCTTTACACTCAGCAGTTTGAAAGCCTGTAAAAAATGCAAGTAGAGAAATAGGGACCACTTTGGTGGGAAGGTAATGGCATTCTGTGTGCCTCTGGCATTTAGTCATGCTGGCCACATGACCACAGATAAGTCTTCAGACAGCGCTGGCTATTTGGCTTTGTAATGGAGATGAGCATTGCCCCCTAGAGTCGAGAACAACTAGCACGTATGTGCAAGGGGAACCTTTACCTTTGTACACACAGCCTCAGAGGTAGAAAGGCCAAAGGGACCCCATCCTACCAACTACATCCATAGAAAAAGAAGGACACCAGATCCACTCCAAATCAGTTTCTGGGAAGGTGTGGCTAGAAATCAGGTCATAGCACCCACCATACTGTCATTTTCACAGCTGCAGACCTCACAGCCCACTGATTATTTAGCAAAACAAGAAACTTTAAAATACAAAAAATCTCTTACACGAAAGTGGAAAGACAACGCAGAGAATGTCAAGGGGAAAAAAGCTGGAAACTGACCTTCACCTGATAATTTTCTCCCTATGTACCTAATGATAAGAAATTTCATATCAGGCGAAACATTTTAAAAAATTCCAAACAGGTCCTACTTGTTTAAATTAGGCAACTTTCAAGGTTACTGATTTGCTTCCTTGGTATTAAAACACATGCAGCACTAAAGTGTCATCCACCTAGAACAATGGTGTCAAACTCCTGGCGTCACATTGTCATCACATGACATATCATGACTTTTCCCCCCTTCGCTAAACTGGGCATGGGTGTGGCCAGTGCATGACACATCCAGCCCATGGGCCACGAGTTTGACAGCCCTGACCTAAAGCATCACCAAGCTCCAGGTAAACTTTTCAAGCAGTCGCTGGGAACAAGAAGGATAGCAGAATTCAGTTTCCTATCTCCCTCCAGCATGATTTTCTGAATATGTCCAGACAAAAAAAGACTAGACTAGACTAGACTATACTAGACTAATTAGACTAGAATAGAGTCATAGGATACAATAAGCAATTGAATCATACTAGGAAACAGTCAATAAAAATCATAAGGATACAAGCAAAAAGGTTACAGTCATACAGTCATAAGTGGGAGGAGATGGGTGAAAGGAAGGATGGGAAGATTAAAAGTAATAGCAATAGTCATGCAGACTTAGTAAATAGTTTGACAGTGTTGAGGGAATTATTTGTTTAGCAGAGTGATGGCGTTCGGGGAAAAACTGTACTTGTGTCTAGTTGTTCTTGTGTGCAATGCTCTATAGCATCATTTTGAGGGAAGGAGTTGAAACTTTTATGTCCGGGATGTGAGGGGTCTGTAAATATTTTCACAGCCCTCCTTTTGACTTGTGCAGTATACAGGTCCTCGACTGAAGGCAGGTTGGTAGTAATTGTTTTTTCTGCAGTCCTAATTATCCTCTGAAGTCTGTTTCTGTCCTGTTGGGTTGCAGAACCAAACCAGACAGTTACAGAGGTGCAGATGACAGACTCAATAATTCTTCTGTAGAACTGAATCAGCAGCTCCATTGCTTGTATGTGAGGTTTTTCTGCCTTTTTTTCCCTAGCTACTGTTCCTCACAGGAGAAGTAGTTCAGAAGCCCCAGAGGACAAATTGCTTCTCATTGTGATTATCACCACCTAGACGTTTGAGACTCCCTCTTCTGCTACTTCTGCAGTGACTGCCTTTGATGTAAACATCAGACTGAAGCAACAGGAAGGGATTCTTGCCACAAAAAAGTGCATGATAAATGCCTCTGTAATGCTTTGTATGGCACAGGTTTTGGGACAGCGAAGTGCACTTTGTCTCTGTCTGAATTGGAAAAGCCACAGGCATTTTCATCCTGTTAGTTAAAGTGCTTTAAATTCTTCAACCTCTTGTTGTTATGTTTAAAATCAGGCCTATGAATTATGGGGCTCCTGCTCCTGCTTCTGATGGAGCTGGTGTCCCAGCCAGTCATTGGGAAGCTTAGAATGAAGTGCCTGCTGGATTTTAAGAACCAGGATGAAAAACATCCACTGAGCTATTACAAATCAGGAGACCATCTCATTAGCATAGTCGTCTCTGCATCAAAGATATCACCTATAATGCTGCCTTTCAACATGGCTCCTTATAGTCAGTCTCATACGTAAGTCATTCAGTGTGATGGAGTTGCATTCCTTCCATTTGCAGTTCTTACACTCTTGTTTTATTTTTATGTCACTTTCTCCTAAGTTGCAGGACCTATCTAATATCTTGAATTGTGTTGATTTCCATTGTTTCCCTCATTTCTTCTGGGCAAGGTTCAAACGTAAGGAAGGGGAGGGCAGAATACTCTCCCCCCTCCCCCCCAAAAAAAGTTGACATTATTTTCCTCTCCCCACTCAATCCTGTTAACAGAGGGATTCAATCAAGATCAAGGGAGGTACTAATACCAATCTATAAAGCCTTAGTAAAATAAAGATGATGAGACTCTAGAAAAAGCACAGAGAAGAGCAACCAGGATGATTAGGGGACTGGAGAATAAACCATATGAAGAACGGTTGCAGGAATTGGGCCTGGCTAGTCTAGTGAAGAGAAGGACCAGGGGAGACATGACAACAGTCTTCCAATATTTGAGGGGCTGCCACAGAGAGAGGAAGGGGGTCAAGCTATTTTCTAAAGCACCCAAAGGCCAGACAAGGAATAATGGAAACTGATCAAGGAGAGATTCAACCTAGAAATAAGGAGAAATTTTCTGACAGTGAGAACAATCAACCAATGGAACAGATGTTGCCCTTGGACGTTGTGGGAGCTTCATCACTGGAGGCTTTCAAGGAGAGACTGGGCTGCCATTTGTCAAAAATGATGTAGGATCTCCTGCTTGGGTGGAGGATTGGACTAGATGAGCTACAAGGTCCCTTCCAATTCTGTCAGTATGTATCTATCTCTATCTATCTGTGTTCATCACTTCAATACTGACTTCTTTTTTAAAGTAGTGATTGAAATGGTTGTAGATACTCTTGCCCAGCCTATTTTTATATCCACTTCATGATATTGAGTGTCTTGTCCTGATAGATGTAGAAGATGACTTATTTTTCAAATTGCTTTTCTTGATCACCTATGAAACATCTTCTTCATTTTATGATCAATCTACTTTAATGTTTGAATGATTTTGAATTCTGGTTATTGGGAAGATGAAAGTTAATACTGCTACATATTCTTGTGGATTTGCCCTTTTTTATACCAGCATAGGACTATCTCCATCCTATCATCCCAATGCTCCTAAAAATTAAGTGCTGGTGGATGACTAATTTTTAATTCTGATTTTGGATCTGTATTGGCTTATGACTTTGCAGGCTTGTGGACACAAAAATGACTTTAAAAGGGTTCTGTTGTTGATGATATCATGAAATCTTTTTACAGTACTTTATCTACAAGTCGTTTTAAAATGCTATGCCTCATTTTTGCCATTCAATTGGTCAACATGAATCCCCAACTCCTCCATAATCTCACATTGGGTTACAACATCCATGACAACTATTTGAACACCCTTAGCACTTCAGATGCCTTACTGGACATGCTCTCGACTGGAGAAGCCAATGTTCCCAACTACAGCTGTGGAAGGAAAGACCATATTTTGGCTCTTCTTGATGGAGCTAAGAGGGACATTTCCACCCAAGTGTCATCATTAGTAGGCACCTACAAAATTCCACAGGTTGTGTGTGTGTGTGTGTGTGTGTGCTTCCCTTTATGATAAAGTGAGTGAGGAGGTGAATAAGTGATAAATCAAATATATCTTCTCTGGAATTCTAGAGCTACATTTCATGATGGCCATTATAGCTTTCCTGGTAGCTTTTGAGTTTCCCAGTGGACAGGGGACACGGAATCAAAGAAGACATATTGCATCATTATGATTCCGTTCCTATTGCATTGGGTGGACATGCTGTATCCTTGGTGTTGAGGTATTCCCCGTTAGGAGAATGAGTGAACTCAGGGAAATGATGAGTGATGTTGAATAACACACAACCAGCATACAGATACACTGAATAGTAAAATGTAGGTTTTACTTTGGGTAAACAAAGTCCAACAAACAGTCCAAATCAAACACGGTAAATGCAGTTAGTATCAGTCCAGGGATAATCCAAAAACAAAGTCAAAGTTCAGTAAATGCAGTTTGTTAACAGTTGCAAGACTCACAGCAATCCAAGTAGAACGACGATCAAGCAAAATGGCAAAACAGGAAATGCAAAGAAGAAAGAAACCAGGTTTCTGTCTCAATCTTATGGCCATTGGAAGAACCTCAGCCAATCACAATTACAGCATTCTCTTAAATATACAGTATTAAATTACTATCCTGGTTTATATATTTCCAACCCAACTGTTAGGTGACTATCATTCCTAACATTTGGGAAGGTGAGAAGAGGCTCCAGATCCAATCAAAAAGTCTTCTGTACAAAAGAAAGGGGGAAGAATGATGGGAAGTTTAGAATTTTTATACAATGTTAAACAAAGTAATATTTTCAATTGTGAACAAATCAGTGATTGGTGAAAAGAATGCCAATGATGATCTTACCTGCAGTTAATATAACATAGTTTCTTATGGACTTGTTGGGACAACAGCATTAATTAGGCACTTAATTTTTTAAAAATATATAAGCCAATATATTAGCCAACATGTCAATTATTATTCACCCTAATATATTCATGATCAAGTTCAACATAAAAGACTGAAAGAGAACTAGCACCCTAAAAGAGGATTTTCTATTGGCTGGACTATTCAGAAAATATCCTGTCTGATGTTCCATTCACACATATTAATCATGCCTGTAACATTGTTGGCAATAGTGGCTCCTTTATATAAAAAGAGGGTTATAAAGAAGAACTTAGCAATTACTGCCCAATTTCTCTAATAGATATTTGTAGCTAAACTATATGCTAGGTCCATCTTGAGTAGAATTGACTTTGGGTATAAAAAAAGTGCATTGCTTTCAGAAGAACAAGCAGGTTCTAGACAAAAGAGTTGATCAACTCTTCCCAACTGCTTTGTCTTGAACTATTTAATTACAAAATGTCAATCAATGGAAACAACAGTTTGCTGCTTTTACAGATCCCAGAACAGCATTTGCCATAGTAAAGAAAGAAACACTGTTGACCCTGATCAAAACCTTTCTAAAAGGACTTATTTGAAAGTGTGGTTTGGGCTCAATGAAGCCATGACAAGTAGGATTAATAATTAACAGGGATAAGACGAGCATGCATATTGGAAGTATTGTAATTCAGTCTAAATATTAATGACTTACCAGAACTAATGAAGGATTCTGAAGTACGCATGCCTAAGGAACTAAATAACTGTTGTAACACCATATTTTATTCTCATGATATGATATTATTATCACTGTCTCAAGATGTCTTCCAGAGTTTGCTGAAAAGTGTTGGTTTCTACTATCATAATAATTCTCTGATTAATAATAAATCAAAGTCAAAAGTTATGGTCTTTGGAAATGAAATCATCATCATCGCTGTCAGTTGGAAAGTCGTGTCTGACCCATCGCGAGCCCATGGACAATGTTCCATTTAAGCTTACACTGACTGCTTCAGTGACTTCATCCATCCCTCTCATTCTCTGCCATCCCCTTCTTCTTTTGCCCTCAACCCTTCCCAGCATTAGGCTATTCTCCAGTGAGTCCTTCCTTCATGGTTCACTGCCTTGTCATGGTGAAGGGCCTTGCAGCTGAAGCTATGAGCTATGCCATGCAGGGCCACCCAAGATGGACAGGTCATCAGAGAATGAGGTGGCTGGATGGAGTCACTGAAGCAATAGACAGTGAGCTTAAATGGACTCCAGAAGATGGTAGGGGACGGGAAGGCCTGGAGGAACGTTGTCCATGGGGTCATGATGGGTTGGACATGACTTCGCAACTAACAACAAAAGTATTTTGACCCTGATCTAACCCCAAATATCACCCTGTGCTCTTCATTGCTTTTCCAGATCAGTGATGGAACTGCTTCAGAGGCTCTGAATGATAAAAGTCATTTCCCTTTTTTCCACCGGATGCTCCCTAAAGAAGGCATCGAGTATCCAGGAATCGTCCAACTGCTCCTCCATTTCAGGTGGACTCTGATTGGTCTCTTTACTTCAGACACAGAAAAAGGAGAGAATTTCATGAGGACTTTTACTCCTATGCTCATCAGGAATGGAATTTGTGCTGTTATATCCCAACGGTTCTCAATGACTGGACATACAGCACCCCTGAGGGATGCCATCTTAAAGTGGAGACAAGTCAATGTCTTTGTTCACTTCATAGAATATGTGAACATTTGGGATAGAATTCTTTTTTTCCATTTAATACTTGAAGATTTGCCTGGACCCATTGAAGAGAAAGTCTGGATCGTGGGAGCCCTCGAGCATATTATAAGGAGTCAGGAGAGACTTTTCAAACATGTCCACAGTATTTGGACTTTTAGTTTTCAGGAAAAAGAAAGGCCAAAAGATGATGACTTTGAAATCACTTTCTTTCTGATACCTCTAATTGAAGATCAGTATTTTCACTGCTCTTTTTCAAAGCATGTCTCTTCCATCAAAGGCCGGAGAAGATGCATCCAGAAAGCACCATTGGAGACCCAAGAGGAAAGGGAGAGAATATGGATCCGATATCATCGCCATTTCTACAGCGTCATGAAGACTCTGGCCCATGTCTTGAATGTTGCATATTCGTCCAGATCAAAGAGGAGAAGGAAGGAGGGCAAAAAGAGTTTGGAAGCTCCATGGCTTCAGCCCTGGCAGGTAGGTGGTCCTGACAATGATCCAGCGAACCTATTTATATTTCAGGAGGATTCCAAAGGAGAAGAAGGGGAAACATCTCAACGTACCTGTCAACTCATAAAACATTTTGTATACATATTTTATAGTTGACAACAGAAAGAAGGGGGGAGGGAGTGAAACACAGTGTGGAATCAAAAGTATATTCCATTCATGTTTTCTTCAAAGACTGATTAGATGGCTGAAAAAGCCATCTTTTTTCTTTTTTTTTTTTGAAAACAATTTTATTGATTTTTTTAAAAACAAACAAAACAGACAAAACATAAAAACATCAGCTCTCTTCCATACATATTTACAAACAGTGTGTTGGTTGGTTCATCAGTTTTGTGCATTCATTTCATAGTCTCAATTACAGTTACATTACATAATAACTCATATTATCAATCCAAACTTATATATCCTAGTATCACTATTAGAAAATCATTTGACTATAATTTTATTCATTCATACTTTATGAGATAACTATAATTTAGGTAGTTTATTCTATAACAAATCATATAATCATACCGGATCTATCCTAAAAACACTTTATAGATATGATGTCAAATAACAAAAGAAAAAAAAAGCAAAGATATTCCTTGTTATCTAACATTCTAAATATTCTATTGTTATATTTTATCATCCAACCATTGATAGAAAAGGTCCCAAATTTTATAGAATTGTTTATCCTCTTGCTCTCTAATTTCAAATGTCAATCTACTCATCTCAGCACATTCCAATATTTTCTTAATAATTTCTTCCTGCAATGGTATTTTCTCTTTTTTCCAATTTTTAGCAAATGCAATCCTAGCCGCTGTTAATACATTTACAATCAGATACTTCAAGTCTTTACTGTATGTATCTGATAAGATTCCCAATAAATCTATGTGTTTCTTTGTCATTTTTTCCAACCATATGCGGATTTTAGTCCAATATTTTCTGGCATCCTCACAAGTCCACCACATATGGTAATGACATTTCCAGCATTTTTCAGATTTATTCTTGAACATTCTTGCTATCCTTGTCGGGGGAAAGTGCCACCTGTAAAACATCTTATACAGATTTTCTTTATAAGCTGTTGACATTGTCATTTTATAATTTTGAGACCATAGTTTTTGCCATTTCTCTAAATCAATCCCATATCCAAAATTCTTCTCCCAAGCAATCATAGTTTCTTTAACTTGTTCTTCCTCTAGCTTAATTCCCAGTAAATAACCATATAATTTTTTAATCACCTTTTCATCAGTACCTGTCAAAATCTTATCTAGATCAGTCTGTTTATCATAAAATCCCTGTTTTAGAATCTTCATCATACCTTGAGTGTATTTGCGCATATGAAAACCAATTCATCTTTATACCTTGTTCCTCTAGATTTTGTATCGATTTAAGTTCACCCTTTTCATCCAATAGTTCCCCATATCTAACTATTTGTTCCTTCTTATAAATTGTAGGATAGGAAAATGCTTCAATAGTCGATAACCAAACTGGAATTTTCAAATAACATTGTCTTTTTATCTTCTCCCAGTTTAACCACAAAGACTCCCGTATATAATGTCTTCTAAAGTAAACCTGTGTTTTAGTTTCCTTATACCATAAAAAGCATGCCAACCCAACAGCAAATCATGACCTTCTAGTGTCAACAATCTAGTCTTTCTTAGTGTTATCCATTCCTTGACCCACATCAAATTTGCAGCTTGGTAGTACAACTCTCAATTAGGCAGGCCAAACCTCCTCTAATTCTAGCATTTTGCAAAAGCTTTAGCTTTATTCTCGCTTTCTTACCTTGCCATATATACTTCAGCACAATTTTATTTAAGTCTTCAAAGTAGTCTTTTCCGAGTCTAATTGGTATTGTTTGAAACAAATATAAGATTCTGGGTAAAATATTCATCTTGATTGTTGAAATTCTCCCTATTAATGACAATTGTAAGTTTTCCCATTTCTTCAAATCTAAGGCTATCTGTTGTTTAAGTTTAATATAATTATTCTCTTTTAATGTACTACATCTTGATGTCAAGTATATCCCCAAATACTTGACCTTGTTCGTGACTTTGATTTTCAACAGGTCTGCCAGTTCTTCTCTTTGTCTTAGTAGCATGTTCTTTGTCAAAATCTTTGTTTTATCTTTATTTATTTTCAGACCAGCCACCTCGCCATATGTCCCTATCTTTTCCAATAGCTTTGGAGCTGTTTCTTTTTTAAAAACAAAAAACAAGTTTTATTAATTTTAAAGACATACAAAACATAAAACATAAGAACATAAAACCTCTTTTCTAAAAGTTATTTGTAAATTTTAACAAAACAAATAAAACATTTTATACACCATTAACACGTCTCCTTATAAACACATACATATCCTTTCAAGTTGCTCATTATTTCTCCCTTTACTTTTATTCAGTTATATTTCTTTTCTATATTTATCTGTTTTATATGTTTTTATTCACTATACTTATTTCTTCTTCTAACTTGCTTTATTCTCTTCTATCTTTTATTCTCAATTGTCCTCTTCTAACATTCCTCCAAGGTTTTAATAACTCAATCAAATATAAACACACAAAAACACATAACATAGAAACATAAAAAACATCTTTTCTGAAAGTTGCTTAGTCCCGGGTTACAACTCTTCGTACAGACACAAATTCAACTTCATATTCATTTTTTATACCATTCCATATCTTATTACCATTTTCAATTTTCTATATAGCTTCTCATCTCTTTTAAACTTTCTTAGTTTTATTTTATTTATCTCATCTCAATTCAAATCATAATATTTATTATTCTTTGTCTGCTCTGTTTCCAGCTATCCATTTATCTTTCTTCATTAAACAAAACTTCTCCTATACACTAATTGGAGTATGACGCCTTTATCTCTTTCCCCTACATTTATAATACTTAATATAAAATACACAGCTTACATTGGGATTCTGTTTGGTACATTCTAAAATTATACAATGTTATCAATGCCAATACAAATCTATTCATTAATATTAATATTCATTTATATCTTAAACACTTAACACATTACTTTTCAATTAAATATCATACTTTTATGGGAACACCTATTTTCCATGATTATTCCCCCCCCACATCACATATTTTAAGTCATTATTTCATTAAAATGTTCCCCCTTCTCCTACTTCAAATCTCTCATTTATTTCATTGCCTTCTTTTTCTGGGAACACTTATGCTTTCCATAATTATTCCCCCCCGCCCACATCACATGCTTTAAATCATTGTTTCGTTAAAATGTTCCCCCTTCTCCTACTCCAATTCTCCCGTTTATTTCATTGCTTTCTTTTTCTTAACAAAAATTTCACTAGGTTACACTAAATATTTCATCACATTTTAAATTACATATTATTTCCAATTTTCTAAAATTATTTCTAAATACAAATATAAAAATGCAATCTTATGTACCTTTCCAGAATCTGTTTTTCAATAAAATTTACCCATTGTCTCTAAAAGACTTTTGTTTCTTTTCATCTTGCTCCCCACCATTAAGGCTTCTCATCCCTTCCTTTCTCCCTTGCTTATTCTTCTCCTTGCCCTCTTTACCCCCTTGTCTCTCCACCTCCCTTTTATTCTTCTGCTTTCCTCCTTTCTGTTGTTTTCTAATGTAGTATCCACCTTTCACCTTGTTCTTCTCTTTTTTGGTTGTTTTTCCAAGTCTTAAAATCCTCTTTCCCTTTTCTTCTTTCTCCTTTCCTTCCCCAACTAAAGTCACTTGTTCATCAAAGATGGTTTCTTCTTTATCCCAGTCATCCCGTTGCGCAGTCAGTTTTTCATAAGTACAAACCGCCATTTCTAAAAATTGAAAAAGAGTGCCAAGAGAATCCTTCCCTCCTTTTTCTTCTTTTTTATATTTTTGGCATTTCAATCCATCCACAAGTGATGCCATTATGGAGAGAAAAAGTTTTTCCAAACAACCACCCAAGTGCTTTTAATCAAAGATAGTTCTCAGAAGTTCCAAAATCAACAAGCAGTCCAATTAAGCTATTTCTTTTTAGTACTTTCTCCTTCTTCACTTTCTCTTTCTGGGGTTAGTATTTAATTACAAAATTCCACAAAGTTCCATTTAAAATATATCTTTTAGAAGTCTTCTTAATGTTTATTCACTCTTTAAAATTCTAGGCAATCTTCTCCTTATTTTCAAATACTGCTCCAATTTTTTTTCCTGTCCCTTCCCACTCACACCAAAAAGGATTTTTTTTTCTTTTTTAAATTTTCAGAAATCCTTATCCCTTCAGCATTTAATTACCTTCAATGCAGGTTTTCCTATTTCTCTTCTCTTATAGTTCCATCCGCTGTCACGTTAGGAAGGAGAGTGAAAAGTAAAAAAAAACTTTCCCTTTTGGAATTCCATTTGCCGCTTGTAACTCTGGAAACAATCTATCTTTGGCAATTTTCAAATTCCAGGGTACTTTCTCTTGCTTTATCCTGGTCAGAAACCACTTTCACGACTCTTCCGACTTTCTTCCTCCTGCACAATCTTATTCAGCTGCAGGGTTCTTTGTGGTGGACATTACTGACCACCGCTCCTCCACCTTGGGAAAAGGGGGTTTTGCTGGCTGGGGAGGGGGTCTGCAACACCCCCAAGCCCCTATCAGGATCCCCCCTGCCTTCAGCTGCCACTATGGGGCAGCTATATCCCCCAAATCCAAATGGATCAGGGGCACCTTGGCAGCGAGTGCAGCAGGGATCGCGCGGTATCGCAAATCCCTGTCGCTGCCGAAACCTATCAAACTGGAAGTCCCAGCTTTGGAGCTGTTTCTAAAGGGTCTTCCAAAATAAAGGCTAAGTCATCTGCAAAGGCTTGCAATTTGAATTCTTCCTTTTTAATTTTCATTCCTTTTATGCCTTTGTCATCTCTAATATTTCTATTCAATACTTCCAGAGTCAATACAAATAGCAAGGGAGATAGGGGACATCCTTGTCTTGTGCCTTTTCTTATATTAATAAAGTCTGTAAGTTCTCTCTCCATCATTACCTTTGCTGTTTGCTTATGATATATGGCTTCTATTGCTTGAATAAATTTTCTGGCAAAACCCATCTGCTCCAGTAGTAGTAACATAAATCTCCAGTTCACATTATCAAATGCCTTTTGAGCATCTAGGAATATCAAAGCCATTTGCTTTTCAGGATGTGCCTCATAGTATTCCAAAGTATCCAGGATTACTCTCATATTGTCTCTAATTTGTCTCTTTGGCAGAAATCCATTTTGGTCTGCATGAATGAACTTATTTAAATATTTTTTAAGTCTTTCTGCTGAAATTGAAGCAAAGATTTTATAGTCTGCACTTAATAAAGAAATAGGTCAATAGTTCTTAATTTGCAGTGGATCAGCCTCTTCTTTTGGAATAAGTGTAATATAAGCCTCTGACCATGTTTTAGGTATCATCTTCTTTGACATAGCTTCATTCATGACTTCTAACAATGGAATGCTCAATGATTCTTGTAGTGTTTTATAGAATTCTGCCGGAAGCCCATCTGGACCTGGTGCTTTCCCATTATTTTGTTTCTTAAGTGCTTCAGTTAATTCCATCATTGTTATATTGCTTTCTAGCATTTCTTCAGTCTCTTTAGATATCTTAGGTAGGTTAGCATTCTGTAAATACTGTTTGACTTTTTTCTCATCAATATTCTCTTGCTTATATAGTTGCCCATAGAAGTCTCGAATAATTTCCTTTTTCTCCTTATTACCATGACAAACTTGGCCTTGGTCATCTATTAACTGCAATATTTTCCTTGATTCTTTCTCCTTTCTCAATTTATATGCTAGCCATCTACTTGGTTTATTTGCATCTTCAAAATAATTCTGTTTAGCATTTCTAATTTTCTGTGCCAGTTCTTCTTTCTCTATTTTATGTTTAGTTATGTCCAATTTCAATTTAATATCTTTTTTCTGTGGCATTTTCTGTAATTCTTTTTCAAGTCTTTTATAATCTTCCAAGGCTTTAGTGGCTTGCCTTTTCCTGATATTATTTTTTCTTATGTAATCTATTATCAAACCTCTGGCATATGCCTTCATTGTATCCCAAACATTCTGCATTGAAGTATCTTCCTTTTTATTTTCTCTAAAGAAAAAAGCCAGTTCTTTCTCAATCCATTGTGTAAAATCTTTTTCCTTTAAGATAGTATTATTTAGCATCCATCTCGATCTTTTTTTTTTGTCCCTTCCATTTAATTGTCATTGGATTATGGTCTGCCCAAGTACTTGTTTCAATATTTGTTTCTTGAATATTAGATATTAATTCTGTTGAGATCCAAATCATATCTAATCTGGACCATGATAAATGTCTATTTGAATAGAAAGTGTATTGTTTAGTTTTAGCATTTCTTTCTCTCCATATTTCTTTTAAGATTAATTCATCTGTCATTTTAAAAAAGGATTTAGGGAGAATCTTTCTATTTTGCTTTGTTGTTGTTGCTATATAGTCCAGTTTATTGTCCACAATTCCATTAAAGTCTCCCATCATAATTATATTGGCATAGATTGGCATTAATTCAGCTGTTAAAAGAAGGAAATTTTTTCATAAATTAGGGAAATTAAAGTTTGACATAATTTGTTTACAAGAAGTACACATTAAAAAACAACATAGTTGTTAGTACAGCCATAGTACAGCCAAAATTAGGGAAAATATTTACTTCTTTGACTCAATGTAAGAAAAGAGGAGTGGTTTTATACATTAAAGAGGCTACCCCAGCAAAATTGATTTATACTGATGAAGATGGAAGAGTATTAATGGTGGAAATAATGGACAACAATATAAAAATACCCTTGATTGCAATTTATGCTCCAAATGATAAACAAGAAGAATTCTATAAAAAACTACACATGAAAATAACTGGACTGGACTATGCCAATATAATTATGATGGGAGACTTTAATGGAATTGTGGAAAGCCATCTTTTTTCTGTTGTGAAAAAATCCAATTGGAGAGCATGATTGATGACTCTTGGCTATGGATGTTTTTTCGTTGGATGATACACCCAGAGAGGTGTGGGGGAAAGCAGGATCAAAGGTGACAGTGAATTATGTATCTCAGAGTTGGCTACACCCAGATTAGTGCCGGACGTAGAACGTTACCTTCAAATAAATCCTCTTTAATTTTGGGAGTGTGGCTCAAGGTTCATGATTTAATTGGAGTAACTGCTGGAACCCTGACACTATCTCTGCTACAAAAGGCCAACAGGGTTTGGCTAATCTAATCTCTTGAGGCATAATATTCTAAAGGGTAGGATCCATGACATATAAATTTTCAAATTAAATGTTGCTAATTTTAAAAGGATGTATGCTGCTTTAGATTAATTGCTGTACATACAGGCTTGTGATTAGCATAGTAGAATATTACGTTCAGAAATCTCAAAAAAACCCATAGAACATTTAAGCCAACCCCTCCATTCTGCAGGAATCCTGGTTAATATTTCCATGACTGAAGGGTGCTTGGTCTTTCTGTTAAGAGAATCATGAAAGGGAAACTAAACCGCTCTGGTTTACTGGCTCATCTCTTAAACTTCTCTTTGTTTTAAGATGTAAATGAAGGCTCAACTATCTAAGCCAAAAGCATCTAAAGAGGTTAAATGATGGCAACTGGACCAAAGTTTATTAAACTGAGACATTTTGTTACTCATCCAAGTAACTTCTTCAATCAAAATGAAAAAAATAAGTTAGGCAGAGATTCAATGTCATTAGAATGTATTAACTCTTGCCATACAAACTGCAAGGATTTCTCCCCAAAACATATTGCAAAGTTACAATACTGTACATTTGAACATTTGAAGAAGTTACTTAGATGAGTAATGAAATGTTACAGTTTAATAAAATTTAGTCCAGTTGCTATCCTTTAACCTTTTAGGTTTCTTTTAAAATGTTTTTCCTCTCCTTCAACCAGAAGGATTTGTATCTAAATTCATTTTTTTTCCTTGTTCACACTCTGGAATACAGTGAACAGATCTTCAGCTTCTGGTAATATCTTTCAGTTATTAGAAGAGAGTGTCTTCTTCCTTCTCCAAGTAAGGGATTGTATAAGTCAGAAAAGGTGCTTGCAGAATCCTTCTGTTTTTCAACTCCCAAAGACCAACATGGCTCTTCTTGTTGTCTTTCCTCGAAATTAAGAGCAGCTCCTTTGATCTCTTTCTTGGCTTCATTGTCTTCCCTAAAGCTGATCCAGATTTTCTTCAATGTCTTCGCCAAGAGGTTCCTACAATGCAGTCTTGAACTTGAGTTGAGTCTTCTCAAACCAGTACATTCACTTCCCGAGGTTTTCATGACTGCATTTACCTTCTTTCCATGAACATCACACTGCCAACTCACATCCAGTTTAGTAAAATTACTTTTTTGAGATTATTCTCAAAAATATTTTATCAACTTTGCTATCCCTCATCCTCCTTCCTTTGTATTTCATTGTATTTCCTAAAAATGAAAAAAAAAGGCACTTGACTTTCTCCTACATTCCATTTGGGTTTTCTTTTCCCAGTTCATTTTGGTAAACCATCTATATTTGTTTTGAATTTACATCAGTGTCATGCCCCTGTTGGAATCTGATTCTGAAGGGGAGGTTGAACAGGTGACAGGGAGTGGGGGTGTGGCTCCGGTGGCTATGGAAGAAACTGGGGAAAGGCACAGTCCAGCTGAGCAGAGTAGGGGAGAAGTAGAGCAAGGTAGAGGGAATTCAGGCCCACCCGCTCTTCATCCTAGGGCATGCAGGGAAGAATGGAGAAGGGAGCAATGTGAGCTACGTAGCTTACAGGGGAGGAAAGGGCCCTGATCCCCTTCATTAACTACAACTGGGAAAATAGTATTTAAAAAGGCAAGCTATGCACAGCAAAGTTACTGGAAGCAAACTGTGAGTTATTTATCTGGGTTCTGGCGTCTTGCCAACTATGTGTGTTTTGTTGGCCTTTGAAGTCAGCAATTCTTTATCCTGCCTTGTCCAGTTAATTGCTGCAGAGTGGTTTGTGTGGGTTTTTATTTACAGTTTATATGTACTTGGTCTGAATTTCCTCCATTTAAAGGCTGTTCTTGGGAGAGTTTTTTCTCCAGCCGAGGTAGCTGGACATTGAGGGCAAAGTTGGAAGTATTAAAAGAACTTTTCTTATTTATGTTACTGTGTTGCCTTTGTGCCACACCCTGGGTCATCACAATCTGCTTCCAAGTTGTACATTAAGAAACTACAAACAAAATCTTAAAGAAAGATCTACATTGTAGCTGCCATCCATTTCTTCTTATACAAGCTACATATCACATTCATATGTCAAAAGAGTAGACGGGATAAGAAAACAAGATTTTTGCTTTTAAATTTTCTGGATGTTTCCATTCTAGTTCCATCCTTTCCTAGAGAAAAATGATTTTTGGAATATTTCTCAGAGAAAACTATATTTGGATGAAAATGGAGGTGTAGGAGCAGATCTGAAAATCATGAGTTGGGTAGTTGCCCCTGAGGAGGATTCCATTCAAGAAGAACTTGGGAGTTTTGAAAGTCAGAGACTTATCATCAGTCAAGATACTCTGTCATGGTTAAAGTTGCTCAACAAGGTGAGGAAAGTATTTGTGTCTTTTCTCCTTTTTCCAGAGCCTTGAGACCTATTTCAAGTGACTAAGCCTAGTCAAAAAGATGGGTGACTTTCCTTGAGAGTTAAAGGTGGGGAGCAGAAACCTCATAGTTTTCTTAGACTGCTTGAGAGGCTTCAGTACTATTGACCAAAGTGTGCTTGGGATAGTATAATGTGGAACATTGTTTTGATATAACTATGTCCAGCATGGGTGCTGGTTAGGACACAGATCCCGAACCTTTGGTGTTCCTTCTGCAATCTAGTTTCTCCATAAAACTGTTGAGATAGGCCATCAATTGCTGATAATTATGGTGCTTATAGCCTTAAGTTCATTTGTTCCTTGTCCTCAAATAGCAAAGAGGAAGGCAATTCTCTCAGCCAATGCCTGAGAGAAACTTTTTTTCAGCTTTTTACTGAATCACAGGAAATTGAATCCAGGCTGGATGGAGGTCCTTTTGGTCCTGTTGGCAAATAAACTTCAACCTGTCCTGGTTGGAGTCAGGGTTTAACCCATTTGGATAGTGCAATTTAGGAAGGAGATCTGAGAATTTCAGTTCACATAAAATCGTAATGACTAGTTGCTTTGCGATAATGAACTGGCTCAGAAAATGGAAGCCCTGAAATATGACTTTGCTCAAAAGTGGTCAGATTGCTCAAAAGTGGTCACATCCAGGCAGTGCCGGCATGTTTACTCCTAATAAATCTTTAAGTTTGGAAGGTTGGCTTGAGACTCATGATTTAAGTGGGGATAACTGCCAGAGCCCTGACATCTTAGACCTATATGCTGCTTCACAGTGCTTTTACAGTCCCCTCTAAGCACTTTAAAGAGTCAGCCTATTGCCCCCAACAATATGGGTCCTCATTTTACTTTCCTTGGAAGGACAGAGGGATTAGTCAAACTTGAGCCTGGGGAGATTCGAACTACCAAACTGCAGACAGATGGCAGTCAGCAGAAGTAGCCTGCAGTACCACATTCTATCCACTGTGTCACTGCACCCCTTTATTGTTCCAATTCCCCCCCCAACACTCCCATGTTTATGTCAAAGTGCTCACACACACACACACACACACACACACACACACATGTGCCTCCAGCAGCAGGGCAAGGAACAAGGCAATGAATCCATAAAGCAAGGAACAAGACAATGGGTTCATGAAGCAAGGAAGAAGGCAAGAAGTCCTGCAAACTCCAAATGTTGGCAACGGCACACAAAACTCCAAGAATTCAGCATTTGTTCCCTATAAACGCCCCTCCCCATAGCCTCTCCTTAAGTCTCAGTCCCCAGGTGTGCCTTGTGAAGAGGGGCAGGGTGCTCTCCTCCTGAGTTATTGAGCCAGCCTGCACTGTTCCTGCCTCCTCTCTACTCTATGCTCAAGGATCAGGAGAGGGCAGTCCTTTCTCATTGCCTGAACCATTGCTCCTCATTTCCACTGCCTGCCTCTCTCGGTCATCCTGCCCCCGTTCCTCCCTGCTGGCAAGCTGTCCCAAGTCCTGCTTTTCTCTACATTCCTCTGAAACCAATGAGGCTGCCTCCTTCAACTTCCATTGGAGAAGAGCAACCAGGATGATTAGGAGACTGGAGACTAAAACATATGAAGAAGGGTTGCAGGAACTGGGCATGGCTAGTCTAGTGAAGAGAAGGACCAGGGGAGACATGATAGTCATCTTCCAATATTTCTTGGGCTGCAACAGAGAGAAAGAGGTCAAGCTATTTTCTAAAGCACCTGAAGACCAGACAAGGAATAATGGATGGAAACTGAACAAGGAGAGATTCAAACTAGAAATAAGTGAGAACAATCTGACAGTGAGAACAATCAACCCGTGGAACATAAGTTGCCCTTGGAAGCTGTGGGAGTGCCATCACTTGAGACATTCAAGAAGAGATTGGACTGCCATCTGTCAGAAATGGTGTAGGGTCTACTGCTTGGGCAGAGGGTTGGACTAGATGACTTACAAGGTCCTTTCCAACTCTGATTATCTGTAGATTATATGTAGGCTGCCTCCTTTGACTTCCATTGGTCCCAGCTCTGACTCGTCCTCCTACACAGATTCAGGCTTCAACGGGGACATCCATTTCCAGCAGAGACCGCAATCATGTCATCCATGCTGCAGCAAAAGATGCTTAACTTAAAATTTTCAAGCATGACTTTTTCTCATGACATCACCTTCATCTCATCTTTCTACAGTTCTAGAAATTGGACAATCAGTTTTAATCTCATTTGACCAATATGGAAATCAAATAAATTGAAAAATATACAAATAAAGAAAGAACATCTTTAAAATGGAAAGCTCTAATTTGTAAGGATTTTTTCCCCTATGTATCTTAACTCGAAGATGGTTTTGTACTACTTTCAAAGGGGATCTGGTTTACAATGTTTTACCTTGTTCAGAAAAAAAACAAAACCCACTAGTCAGAAGCATCTTCCTTTATTGCATTGTTTATTTTAATTTTAATAAACCTAATATTAATAAAAAATAATAAATCTTTTAGAATAAATTTTATTCTAAAATTTAACATGAACTTTAAATCATATATGTTTGTGTTTGTGTGTGTGTGTGTGTTTTCGTAGATTTTCATGGGTACAGGTGTGCAGGTTTTGGCGTGTTCGTATCTTTTCCCGTGTAAGATTGAGAGTGTCTTGGCGATATTTTGATGAGGTCCCACTCACCATCTTCAGGCTGGTGCTTTCAGCTTCGTGCTTTGCACAAGCCTGATGATGGCAGATGATATATATATATATATATATATATATATATATATATATATATATATATATATATATATATATATATATATATATATATGTAGATCTTTGGTTGTTCGGTTTTCTCCGCGTAAGATTTGAAGTATCTAGGCAACGTTTCGATGAAGTCTCATTCATCATCTTCAGGCTTCTGTCTCCAGCTCTGTGCTTCTCAGAGTAATGGAGATTGCAGCTGCTTCCTCCTTTTAACTGCCAGTGGGGTGGAACTTGATTGGGTGGGGGCTTGGCTGTGTTCTGATTGGGTGGGGGTGTTCTCATTGGTAGGGGTTTGGCTGTGTTCTGATTGGTTGGGGGTTAGCCGTGTTCTGATTGGTTGGAGCGTGTTCTGTTCAGGAGGGGCTTGGTTGTGCTCAGGTTAGTTTTAGTTGCTGGGGGATTTGAGCTGGAGAGTTGTGATCTTGCTGTTTGGCTTCTAGTTCGTGGTCCTGCTGCATCTTCATAGTGGGTGTTGGTTTGCTTCATGTATGGCTCAGAGGGGTTTGAAGTGGGTAGTGATGCAGCTGCAGTGCAGCTTCTGGTCCATGGTCGTTTCTCATTTTCTGAATGGGTGGGAGTCTGTTTTCTACATGGAAGTGTGGTGGTGGCATCTTGTGTGGCTCTCATGGGTGTGGGTCCAGTGTCCTTCTTCATGTTAGGTACTCGTCTGTTCATGAGGGCGGGTTTCCAAATGGCTGGAAGGCGGGAGGTGTCATCTCGTTTGTTCATGCTGTGTGGGCGTTTTTCTATCTCTATGGCTTCTCTGATTATTCTGCTGTTGAAGTGTTCGGTTTTGGCGATAGTTCTGGTATTTTTAAAATCAATTTCATGCTGTGGCTTTGAAGTGGTATTTTTAAAATCAATTTCATGCAGGGAAGACCTGGCTACGAGGGCGATGAATGAGACTTCATTCATGCATTGCTTCAGAGCTTCTAATCCTCTGGCGGGAGGAAACCGAGTGACGAGAGATCATATAGTACATATCCTATATATATACTGCTAGTGGGGTGTGTGGGAGTGTGATGTCCTGTGGCTTTGAGGTGAATGTTTGTAATGATCTTATTGGTTGTGAAAGGTCAACTTATTCGCAGAGCAATGGGTGGACATCTTCATAGTCGTTGGTTTGCTTCAACTGAGCTTGAGCACAGTTTCGGGGATGGTATAAAGTGGAGGCTAGAATGATGTTCAGTAAACTGACCAATGTATTATATAATGGTCCTCTAATTAGTAACAAATGAAATCAAAATGATGTGGGAGGGTCTAGTTCTTTACACCGGCACCCTGGACACTGTGTGTGGTGCTCTTGTGGCTCTCATGGGTGTGGGTTGTGTGTCGTTGTTCATGTTAGGTAACTTAATCTGTTCATGAGGTGGGTATATAAATGGTGGGTCAGGTAGTGATGTCGTATGTGTGTCTATGTGTGTGTATGTGTATATCTAGCATTGTAAGTATCTAAATATATATATATGTGTATGAAGCATACATATGTATATATATATATATATTGTAATTGGGTATATGTATAGATATGGATATAAATTATATATAGAAGTAATATATATATGTCCTGTGGTATAGAGAATATTGGACGGGGGCGTATATTATATTATGATGATATGATATGACTATATACAAAGAAACCCCAATAAAATAAGACAGAGAATAATAGAAAGAGAGACATATATATATAAGCACTACAGATAAAATAATAGAAGATCTAAAATACAATATCAAATATAGTACAATAAATAGAAAATATACACCATCATATGTAAACCCCAAAGATAAATATATCGAATTAGAAAACCGGGTATACAATCCCGCTACCTGCTACATATATATAGATAAATAATATATATAGAGAATGAAATACCCATATGAGAACGCAAGAACTCATATAGATAGAAACGGACCTTTGGTTACTGGGATTCCCACACGTCCAAGACCCCTCCGAGACACCCATGAACCAAACATTTTCAATGAAGATGCTCAGCCCGATCAGACTCGAAGCCAAATAGCAACCTCACAGCTGAGGCAACTCAGGGATCTGTAAGCCTGCAAGACTCACAGCTGAGCGCAACTCAAACCTAGACAAGAACGCTATCAACCAATTAGAACCGGCCAACCCCAACCAATCAGAGACACAGCCGACCTAACACAGAACACACCCTAGTAGAGACACGCCAAGCCCCCGCAATCAAGTCCACCCCACTAGCAGTTTAAAGAGAGAAGCAGCTGCAATCACCATCACTCTGAGAAGCACCAGAGCGAAAGGCGGAAGCCTGAAGATGAGAATGAGACTGTCATGAAGCGTTGCCCTAGAATACTTGAATCTTCGCGGAAAAACCGAACAACCAAGATCCATTATTATCTCTCTATATATATATGTTTTCTGAGAGGTTCTCATGAATTGTTTGTATGTGAATTTTGGTTGTTGGGTTTTCTCGTGGGAAAATTGGGTATCTGGGCAGCGTTACGATGAAGTCTCATTCAGTCATCTGCACGCTCTGTCTTAGCTCTGTGCTTCTT